>NC_133797.1:42165790-42276316 GCF_043250625.1 Sebastes fasciatus
TTGCATCACGCTGACATCACCTCACACTGAAGTGCAGTTTTTAAATCACGTTTGGGGCGTGAACATTTCACGAGTTTTAAGGTGAGACAATAAAGTGACAGCTTCTTCTCTCTCTTGTTGGCAGGTGGGAATGTCATGTTCAAACCTGTTACCCGTCACCAGATGAAGATACTCAAAGGTCACATGAGCATGTGGAAGGGAGGGATACATGTGTGAGGAACAGATCTAGAGATGGAGATGCAGTATAATGTTTAGGATATACAAACTTTGGCAGGTAAAACAAAGAGGGAGGGAAACCTGAATGGTTAAAGGTGCTAAATCCTAAAATTCAGAGCGTTGATATCCACCTTATTCTTATCCCCCATGATGCCTTGCGTGAATTATGGGCGCAACTTCCGGCGCGTCGTGTCACTGAACCAGCGTTTTCCATGGTAACGCTACGCTAATCGTCTCTCCTAGAGCGATTGTATTAATAAATCTAGTAAAACGTGTGAACGCCAGCTGTTACAGCTCAGACAGGATCATGTGATCAGAGCTCTGCCTTGTGGAGGGATGGAGGACCACCTGAAGACGTGACCTCAGAGAACCTACACTAGAATATTTAGCTATGTTACTGACTCAAATCAGAGCTGATGTCCTCCTGGCTCTGATGTCCTCCTGGCTCTGATGTCCTCCTGGCTCTGATGTCCTCCTGGCTCTGATGTCCTCCTGGCTCTGATGTCCTCCTGGCTCTGCTGTCCTCCTGGCTCTGATGTCCTCCTGGCTCTGCTGTCCGTCCTTTTAAGGACCCGATTTCTCTTCTCCGCTGCTCTTTATAACCTAACCACAGAGTAGGATACAGGTTTTCCTCCGTTGGCTTTCAGTCCACTAAATGAACTGAGCTCACATAACTTAAAGGGTTAATGGTGGTCTCTTCTAGTTCAGGCTTCTCAGCCACATTCTTCTGGATTCCTCGTCTGTAGGTCGGCGATGGAAACTGTTCCGATGGTCACAAGAACCATCCCTTTTAGTTTTGCATGTTCAATAGTCTGTTGTTGAAGCCACAGATTTAGCTCTGTCTGGTTGTTAGTACAGGACAGAGCCACAAGTACCAGAGCTCCACAAGGACATTTTAGAGAATGTAAATTTAACGTTAGTTAAGGGGGGGGTTAGCCTCTACGGTTAGCCTCTATGGGACTAACTAGCTCACTGCTGCTTCCGCTACCTCACCGGAAGTTGGACCCATAATCATTTCCACATAATAAGGTGAATAAGAATAAGGTGGATTAGAATCAGTGGCGGTGCCTTCAGGCAGCTTCTCCTCCTGGATGCTCTTCAGAGTGTTCTGTGTTCCTGTGATAAATGACCTCCGTCTTCTCGCTCAGCAGTCGATCCACTGAATCCAGGTCCGGCCCAGAGCCTTTCCTGTCTCTGTCTCTCTCTCTCTCTCACTATCAAAGAAAGCAGAAAATGCCCCCAAAAAATATTCTTTAAAAACCAGTTCCAGTCTGAGATGGGCTGTGGGTTTAAAGCTGCTGGATCAGACGATGTGCAGACCAGCTGGTCTCTGTACTGGGATGTTTCTCCTCATCGGTGAGTCATTGCCAGGTTCCTTATCGGTCCTTCGTACTCACGTTCTTTAGTTCATCGGTGTGGAACCTCCATCCCTGTCTCTCTCTCTCTCTCAGGGGAGGAGGGCCTCTCCCTCTTCGACCCAGAGCAGGTTCAGGGCCTCGGCCTGCCGCTGCTCCCGCTGGTGGATCCTCCGCAGGCGCATCATGTAGAGCAGGATGGCCAGCACCACCACCAGGATGCACAGAGAGAACAGGTGGTGGTTGTAGACGAAGGAGGAGCGCAGCCAGCTGGGGTGGCTCTGACGCAGCGTCTCCTGCTGCAGGTCCCTGGAGACGACACCGACACACACACACACACCGACACACACACCGACACACACACCGACACACACACACACCGACACACACACCGACACACACACACACACCGACACACACACCGACACCGACACACACACACCGACACACCCACACACCCACACACACCGACACACACACACACACACACACACACACACACACACACACACACACACACACACACACACACACACACACACACACACACACACACACAGTGTTTCATACAAATAACCAACTCAGGCTGATCCGTACTGATGAACACGAGAGCAGGAAGGCTTTTCTGTACGTCACATAAATCAGACACATTTATATTTACTGTGATGCTTAAAGGAACGGTGAGTAACATTTTGAGTCTATTAGCAGAAATGTATGTAAAACATGTATAATAATAATGCTGAAAAATAAGATCTATGCAAATAATATAAATGCATGCATTTATTAAAATGCATGAATAGTGTCAAATAAGAATATTAGTTTAATTGTTCTGTATAAATATATGCAGTGTTATTGCAAAGCTGAATTATTGTACTGTAAGTCAGTATTGCACAGTTGAAAATATAATCAATTATTCAATTCAATTCAATTCAATTTATTTTATATAGCGTCAAATCATAACAGAAGTTATCTCCAGACGCTTTATGGGGGTTATTATTATGATTATATTATGGGGTTATAGCTATATATATATATTATATATATATATATATATATATATATATATATATTATATATATACACACAGTATATATATATATATATATATTTATTACACAGCGTTTCTGATTGGTCAATCACGGCATTCTGCAGTCTGTTATTTTTTATAACAGACCTTTGCTACGTATAGCAGTCTGTTGCTAGGTATAACAGACCGTTGCTATGGGCACAGTTCTGATGTCAGACTCTGGAGGACTGTTTTTGTGTCAAATTATTGATTTCTTCAGTAAGTAGCCGTGTAATAATCGGGATAATGTACAGCGAGCGGGTCATCGTTGTGAAATAAACCCCTTCAGACGCGAAGCATCGCTCTGTCGGGGATTCTTTAACACCAATGACCAGCTCGCTGTACATTATCCCTTACATATATATATATATATATATATATATATATATAAATAAAGTATACAACACTTTACAATCAAATGAACATGTCTATTGTTTTGTAGACAAGACACGGGTAGATTTGATCCTACATACAATCTACTTACTATAAATTGATGATGTTTGTATGACAATAAAGTGGAATAAATGAACTGTCTGTCTTAGTTTGAGCAGTTTACAGTAAATGTTTGTAGCGGTAGTCACACGGAACTGACATCGGAGCGAATCCATGAGGAACACAGAACGCCGTCGCACATCGTCAGTAAGGTCAGCTGTCGGAGGGTTTATGAACCACCTCCACTCCATCGGGTAGGGAGAGGGTGGAGGAGGTGATAGAAGATGGACAACTAGTGTTTATTGTTTTAGAGGCTCATCAGCTCTGAAACTGTCTAGAGGATTTTGGTTTCTTGGTTTTTTGTTTTTTTTCTGTGATATCCCTTGTTTGATTTGATTAGTGTTTCCTGTTTTAGTTTGATATACTCAACCTGTGTGTCATGTCTTGTTTTACTTCCTGTCTTAGCGATTGTCTGCCCCGCCCTGATTAGTTCCACCTGTGTCTCCTCATCCTGCTCTCCTCAGTGAGTCAGTTCATCGTCGCTCCTCCTGTGATGTGTTTCACCCTTCAGAGAGTCTTTCCACATTTTGCTCCTTGTGACTTAACTCTGTGGATCAGCTGTTTGGATGTGTGCGTGTGCGTGTGCGTGTGCGTGTGCGTGTGCGTGTGCGTGTGCGTGTGCGTGTGGTAGTGATGGAGTTACCTGAGAGGCAGGAAGCGGGTTTTAAACAGGATGGCTCCCAGAGTCCACTGGACCTCCTTGTCATAAACCAGCTGGGCCGTCTTCAGACTCGGGTAGTCGGCGGGGAAACGGAAGCCGGAGTGCAACACCTCGTACATCCAGGCCGACTTGAAGCACTGATACCTGGGTGAACGAGAAGGGAGGAGTGGGGGGGGGGTTTAACAGGTGTTTATTATGTAGATGTCTGTAAAAGGACAGTGAATATAAAACAGCTGCACTTTAACAGTTTCAGTCCAACCTGCTCCACCTACAGGCAGGACAAGTCTTTTAGACCCTGGACACCTGCAGGCGCCGAGTGGACACGCTGCAGTTGTTTTTAAAAAGCTGCTGTTTGTTTGTGGTGTTAGATGTTAAAATAAGAACTAGAGTAGATTTTCTGCTGAACTCTGGGGACAGTTTGCTCTGCTAGGCGTCAACGAGGACCTGGGAAGTTCAAATCAGTGATGCAGGTTGACTAAGTTCTGTCTTTAGTGCTGAATATGTGAGCTATGAACTGACTGAAACATATCTGTTGTTCATTGGTAGAACTGTTTGACTGTTCCTCTGGTAGATTAACACTCGGGCTCAGTTGTCAAGCTAAAGTGTTAATTGTTAATAAATCAAGTCTCTTCCAGAGCTCACTGTTGAGTCTGGTTTACATTTAGAAAGACAGAAATCACAAATTCATTTACAGAATCTTTGCTGTTTTACCGCATTTAGCTAAACGGAGTTTCTATTTGAGTATTTCCCATCCAGCGGAGGTCTGAGTGACGCAGCGATGTGCATCTTTATTAACTGTGTTTTACTGACAGGTGGCTCGAGTATCTAACTGAAAGGGAAGGAGGCTCTGTCTGTTCGTCCGTCTGTCCTTCGAGTTTCTCGACAACCGTTCATCGGATCGACTTCACACTTGGGGGGTGTGTTGCTGAGGACCTAAAGAAGCACAGTGTCCAGTGTGAAGCTGTTTGGATGAGCGGTTCTCGAGAAAGCTGCAAACAGCAACACCGGAGGCCAAGTGAAATGGGTGAACAGGCTCTGCACTGGCTCAAACCGAAATCACATGAATACACAAAACCAGCAGCTATTTCAAAGCTTCCTTTGCCTGTAGGTTGTGATGTTATCGACACGTCTACATGTTCAGGACTAAACTGCTGCTGCTACTCTCCTTTCAGTCTGACAGTGACTGAACAGCACCACACGGTGGAGAATCTGCAGCCTGCTAAATGTGAGTTTGTGACTAAATCTCATGCTTTACATCTCCTCTGTAACTCGCTGTAACGTGTGACAACACCGGTGTTACCGATTACTCGGGACATTTTACTAGAAAAGATGACGGTCAACATGTGTAGCGCTCTGACTCTGATCTCTACCGCCGGGTGGCGGTGTGTCTGGACTCTCCGGTCCAGCTTTCACTGCGGAGCCGCAGGGGTGTACTCGGTGCCGCTCCGCCGTGCACACCGGCTGTGACCGCTCCGTCCTCCTCGAGGCCATTACCTCATTAACGTCATGGTTCTCTTAAAGCGTTGGGATTAAATCTGAAATATTGTCAAATAGGCATGTTTGCTTTTCGCTTCGACACCAAATCCTCCGCCATCTCTCGGTCTGTCAACTCTCTCTCTCTCTGCGTGTGAAATGTGACTCCTGCTGCTCTGAGCTGAGACTCCATACAGAGCAGATGCATTCACTGTCAGTTTGTAGCGTCCGTCGTCCGACTATCTGTTGATAACACGGCGCTGATACGCCGTAATGAACTAAATGGGTTTTATATCTGTAAATAAAGCAGAACAACGGTGGGGGGTGGGGGGTACGTAATGTAATCGGTGTGTTCCCGACCACCGTGTAACTACCGCGACAAGCCTAGCTCTAACTAGCTTATGTGTAACTTGGTGACATCACCATGTTACGGAAGAAAAGGCGGGACTTCAATCAAGGCCTTTCAGGCAGTTCAGGAGCGGTGTTTCTGTGACGGGGGTGCGGGGGGACAACGACGACTCCGTTCGTGCATGCGAGCGAGCGTGCGTGCGTGTGTAAGTCATTCAGCATGAAAAATGACTAATAGATCCTAGTCGACTGAGACCAAAACGACAGATCAGTCGACTGATGGACTAAAAGGGAACGGCCCTAGTATCTAGCATGAGAGGCAACGAGCACCACGACTGATCAGAGTCAGAAAAGACTAAAAGGAAAGTTGTGCTTCATGAGAGTCTGGATGAGGACGGAGACAGTTGGACGGAGACAGTTGGAGAGATGAACTTACTTGAGTCTGCTGATGTCGGCCTGCTGAGAGAACAGCTTGTTGTCCAGACGCTGTTTCAGTATCGACCACTTGGTGAAGCAGTAGTCCTGCAGAAAAACAAACAATCCTCAACTTTCTATGAACATCAGAGAGTCAAATGAAATTCTCCAGCAAACGTTACTGATGAAGAAACCCACCATAGCAGCTCTGGCGTACTTGTGGCTGTCGTAGCCTCCTCCCAGTCTCAGCACGTCCTCCATACAGTAGAAGAACTCTGAGAAGCCGTAGAACTCACTGTTGCTGAAGTTGATGGGAGCCTGAAAATAAAAAAATGTGGCATTAAAAGTTTATTTTAGGGCAATTCTGCTGAGTGAAGAATCAAATCCAGCTGTGACTTCAATATGAGTTAACAAATCCTCATTCAAATACTATTTAAGAATGCATTAATGAAGCTAGTCTGATCCATCCATCCTCTGAATGCTCTAGGTCTCTAGTCTGATCCATCCATCCTCTGAATGCTCTAGGTCTCTAGTCTGATCCATCCATCCTCTGAATGCTCTAGGTCTCTAGTCTGATCCATCCATCCTCTGAATGCTCTAGGTCTCTAGTCTGATCCATCCATCCTCTGAATGCTCTAGGTCTCTAGTCTGATCCATCCATCCTCTGAATGCTCTAGGTCTCTAGTCTGATCCATCCATCCTCTGAATGCTCTAGGTCTCTAGTCTGATCCATCCATCCTCTGAATGCTCTAGGTCTCTAGTCTGATCCATCCATCCTCTGAATGCTCTAGGTCTCTAGTTTGATCCATCCATCCTCTGAATGCTTTAGGTCTCTAGTCTGATCCATCCATCCTCTGAATGCTCTAGGTCTCTAGTCTGATCCATCCATCCTCTGAATGCTCTAGGTCTCTAGTCTGATCCATCCATCCTCTGAATGCTCTAGGTCTCTAGTCTGATCCATCCATCCTCTGAATGCTCTAGGTCTCTAGTTTGATGATGATACCAATATGTGTGTTTCTCTGTGTGTGTTCTTCGTCTATGGTGACAGCTTGGTGTTGGAGGTCGGTACCTGGTAGACGCCACCCGGTGACATGGTGCCGTTGTGGAGGCCCAGGAAGGGTCGTACGGCCTCCTGACACTGACTCCAGTCGCCCTGACCCCTCAGGTACAACGTGTGGTTGTCCCTCACGACGGTGTCCGACAGGCCGACCGGCAGACACGGATCCAGGTACGGTTTGTCCTCACTCAGGCCCGTCTGTGCAGTGAGAAACCTGGACAGACGGGAACATGGAGAGTTCAGCATTTTACAATCTGTGGCCTCATTTTAGGCAATAATCATCAACATAGATATTCAAATAATCATCTACTCAGCTACAGCATCTCTATAGGATTTAATTAGCACATGAATTATTGTAATTACCATAAACAACAGACTGCCAGTACTGAACGGCTTGTCAGCTATATCTTACATCATGTACCACCTGGGTAGATTACATGTTTACTGTTAGAAAGCAGCCAGAGGGCGCTGCTGTCCTCTCAGAGGAAACACAGCTGACGGTTTGGACAGGTGTTGGGATCAGTAGAGTGCTGATGGAAACATCTAAACATCTGTACACTAATAATACAGCTGGCATCAGCTCTAAACCAGTCCTACACAGTGTGTGAGTCTGAACCTGTTCTTGGCCAGCGTGTTGTTGACCAGCTGGTCCTCGTAGCGCTGCCTCGCCATGTTTCCTCCGAAGCCGAGGAACGTGGTGACGTAGACTCTGTAGACGTGCTGCGTGTGCTCCACATCGCAGCCCAGATTAAACTCAGCGAGGACACTCTTCCCCGCTTCCTCCTGAAAACACATGACACATGACATCGCTGCAGACCCGACCGACACAAGAGCTCCACATAAATACAGCAGGGAGAGGAGAGGGATCTGCACTACTCCGTTCCTACCAACATCTTTATTTCATTTTTTTTTTTTTAGATAAATACATTATTCGATTTCATAGAATTTTTTCTCTCATTTATCATTTTATTTTCTATTTATTTACTTTTGTTACATTTTTTTATTTTATAACTTTTTTGTTTTATTTAGTTATTTATTTATTTTTTCTCTTTCCCCTTTGTGTGACCAACTCGGGGTGGGTTGTGGTCCTTTTTCTGTTTCTATTTCATGTCACGGACACGGAGTTATGTTCTACATTTGATAAGATGATCTTTGACATGTCTGCAAAAATACAAAATAAAAAAAGATTTGGAATAACAGAGCTGGAGCAATTATTCCATTAATCTGCATTTGTTTCGCTGATTAATCATTTTAGTCATTTTTTAAAGCAAAAAATGCAAAATATTTGATGGTTTAAAACACTCAAATGTGAATTTACTGCTTTTTATGGTCTCACATTACTGTAAACTTGAGTATTTGTTTTGTTTTGGACAGTTTGTCGCACAAAATCAAGATATGTTATGACTCTGAGATGAGCGTTTTTAATGAATCATGTGTTATAGACCAAATGATTAACCAAGAAAACAATCTAATGCAGAATGAACAGAAACATTCTAGCTGAGTTGTAGAGTGAACTCCTCCAGTAACAGACGTCTCACTGCTCTTCCTCACCTCTTGTGGTGAACTGAAGGTGATGGCGCCGGGCACCTCGTAGGCGATCTGCAGCGAAGCTCCGCCCATATCCATGATGCCCACCGTGCGCCGCCTGCTGATTGGCTGCTGGTTCTGAGACCCCGTTGTCACCTCGACTGTGGCGTCCTCTGAGAAACACGAAGGAATGATGCTGTTAATATAATATTCAGCTTTTTGTAAACGAGTAGTTAGTGTCAGTTCAGATCCGTCTTGTTAAAGGGAGAGTTTGGATGTTTCTCAGTGTGGTTGTATGAGGTTCTTCTCCATAGTCAGTGTATTACTACAGTAGATGGCGGTCAGGTAGGACAGGAATACCAGAACGGGAGCAAAGTAATGTACTAACAGTCCTTTCTGACGGGGAACTGAAGCCCTCATCTATGCTCTCTTCAAAGCCACCAGGCTCCATTGACAAAAACAGTAATTTTACCTCTCAGAATACGGGAGTTGCTGTTCTACCGCTGTTCTACCGCTGTTCTACCGCTGTTCTACCGCTGTTCTACCGCTGTTCTACCGCTGTTCTACCGCTGCATCGATCAGTTAGGTTGTTGGAATTATTGTGTGACTTTGGTAAATCCAAACGAATCCTTTATAACACACAGTCACACAATAACAGAAACTAACTAACCGATGGAGGAGCGGTAGGTTTTGGTGCTTCACTGGAGTTTGTGTTGGAGTCTGAGTCTGAACAGAGACACCGACCCGCAATGATTTATACCTGGAAGAAATTACAAACAGTCTCTTTAAACTGATAATGATTTTTTTTTAGATGTCTAAAATGTGTTTTTCTGCTCCCGTCCACAGCAGGACATCACTTTTCTCCCGTGCTGGTACTCCTGTCTGTTTCTCCATCTACTATAGTAATACACTGACTATGGAGAAGTGTCTCATACAACCCCACTGAGAAACACCTGAACTATCCCTTTAACACTTCAACACTCACCCTCATCAGCGTGATCAAAGCGGCCCAACACAAAGTTAATGCCGATCCAGGCGTACACTCCTTCAGGGTGGAGAGGCAGCAGGAACACGTCATCAGAACCACGACGGGGAGACACAAACACAAACAGACAGGAAGCAGTTAGAGATGAGGATCGTTCCTGTCGTAGTGAATGTTCTCTTAATTCAGTTCACATAAACTCAAACCAGCAGCAGCAGCTAACGGCATCGCAGTCAGCATCTCACCTTCTTGTTTCCCAGAGATGACCTCAGCGTGGGAGCGGGAAAACAGGAAGTCAAACTCCAGGGGAACATCAGTGACCAGGTCCTCCAAGATGTCCGCCTGCTGGCTACACACAGAAAACAACAAGAACAAGAAGAGTCACTTCTTCTCTGATCAAAACTAAACTACCAGCTTTAAATCTTTAAATGCACCGATGAAGACGAGGGAAATCAAACTGGATATTACAGAAAAACAGACGTGCTTTAAATACAGAAGAGAAGAATATACGTTTCTATAATTATACTGCTTTATACAGTCAGTTACCAGTTTATTAGGTACACCTAGCTCAAGCTAATGCAGTCTAATTGTATTACATTATACTTTTGTCCAACCCATTTAGATCATTGAGGGCAGGTTATGTAACAGAAACACCTCTCTGTATGAGGCTGCAGTCAGCCTGATCAGGCGTTGCGGTGATTCTCTGCCGGGTCGGGGAGCGTCACGTTAATGGACCATTAACTGCAACGATTAATGTCTTTTGTTCCCTTATTGAACGTCTAAATCTACAAAACCTGAACACGATAACCCTCATTTAAAGTGTAACCACAGACTGATGCTGCTGTCCTCTGTGTACCTGTCCGGCAGCAGCCTCATGCCAGCGGTGCAGAGGATGTAGAGCGGCGTCTCCTTGTGTTGGCTCTTGGGGACGTGAGCGGCGGCGAAGCTGAGGAGAGGATGGAGGTAGTCGCTGGCCAGCGCTGGTGTGTTCGCCAGAGTAGAGATACCTGAGGGAGACACCAGAAACACACACACACACACACACGCACACACACACACACACACACACACACACACACACACACAGACACACCTGTTAGCACAAGAAGGAACACAACAAGAGTAAACACACAGCTCATCATGTAGAACATATATTCTAACAGCAGTTATTAAGCTGCTCTCACGCCGGTCGTTAGGTTCATTTGGTCCTAACCAAGGGGGGGGAGGGGAATATACATTTAGTTCCTGTTCACACTGACTTCTTACCAACGAACCAAGAGGAGTAAACAGGAAGCTCTACAGACCGACCGGTAACTCTCTGATTGGACTGTTTGGTTGATCATCAGGACCCACGAGGGGAAATCAAACTCACTTTAATGCTTCTGATGTTTATATTTATGTTCTCTGGTGTCACAAAGAGCTCACGAAGTAATAACTGACTGTAAGCATTATTAATAGGTCATTATTAGACTCCAAATCCACCATATGTTATGAATAATTACAACCAGGTCATGATGTGAGCGTAAACCTGAGGGATTGTTGTCACACCCTTTAATGGACTTAATGAACTGACAGAGGAGTCGGAGACGAGCACAGCAGCTTTAACAGCTGTTGACCTGTTAATCAGGGAGAATACCTGCGCTGACGTGCACACATGATCATTTGCATAAATAGGTTACTTATTCAGATCAATAATAAGATTGCTTCCAGGACAGATTTCACGATCAGCAGATGGATTTATTATTAGTTTTTAAACCCTGTGGTTGGTTCCTTCTCTCTCACACCACGAACCATCCGCACCAGAGACCCACCTCCTCAAGCGCTCTCGGTTCGGTTGTTTAATCGTTTGACAGCTTTCACACCCGAATGAACCGTACCAACCAGGACAACAGACCGGAGTTTGTTTTAACCGAACCAAACAGGTCAGATGTGAAAGCATTATTATCAGCCAGCCTGGGTGCTGGTTGAAATAAAATGACTCTTCAATTCCCAAAACCAATTATCATGATTGCAAGTATCTGACTGATTATGATTATAACTGTGCAGGTCACACGGTCAGTCCTGAAGCAATGTAAGAGAACAGGTTCTTCCATTAAAGGACGGTACACTCCCAGGGTTCAAAGTGCCACGTCACTTTGAACTGCTGCTCCTGGACAAACCCAATCTATCTGATCTGTCTGCTGGGAATGAGATAAAACTACAGATTGCTCCTTTCTGCTGGAAGGACTAATTACTTCAAATACTAATATTGACAATCTTCTCAACTCCACATGAAACACGTTAAGTTAACCATACAAGGAAACAACCCTTCTCCTCTCGGGTTCCAATGAATGCCCCGTTCGATCTCTTTCACACACTCTGTCCTTCATTGTTACCGGCTGTGAGCCAAAGGGACAGACGATGATCAGTAATGATCCTCACACTGGCACCAACATGTTCAACAACACTGTCTGCATCTCAAAGGCACCATTGTAAAGTCACACAATTAGAAAACAGAGATTCTTTTCTGCCCTTTTTAACACTCATTCTGCTGCATTTGCACGACACATAGTTATAGTTTAAGTTTGATTTTAAATGATGAATACTGAAATGAAATATATATATAAAGAGCGACTGAGTTGCTGCTTTTGTCTTGGCTGAGTCTTGATCCATTTCCTTCCCAGAATGCACTGGTGGATAGAATGCACAAAGGAACTACAGATGTCCACGGAGGACTGTAGAAACATTCATGCATGAATATACAGATTTAAATCCTCAGAAAGCCAAGAGCCAAGCTTTGTTTGTGTGCAAGACACAACAGCAACCAATCACATCAAGATGTTAAACATCTCTCCTACTTTAACCAGAACACACGAGATAGTTTCATAAAGAGAAGAAGAAAGGAGTGATGCCATGTGACAGACCGATCTCCTCTTCCTCACCAGGTTTGATCTTCTTGACGACTGCTTTGCGGTCGCGGTCCTTCATCTGTCTGATGTCCAGCAGGGTGTGAGGGTTCCCGTTGTGGGGGGGCCAGTAGTACACAAAGACCCGAGAACCGCTGCTGCCGCAGTCCACCACGATCCCGTAGTTCAGAGTCGGGTTGAGGACGTCGGTGGCCTCCATGGACTCATCCATGGAGAGGTACCTGGAGGAGAAGGAGCACAGGAACACGATGAGGTGAAGAACATGCTCCATGTGTACTGTATTTAACAGAATGAATGGTTTCATTTTCATGTCTGGCAACAGCTTTGCTTCCCACGGGCTACACCAACACACAATATTCACTGTGCTTTGGATGAAGCTCTCGGACATACAGGAGCTGTAAGACCTGTTGAGATGCAAAAAGACTAAATGTCCATAGCAACGTCCTCCTGTCAGTGCAGGTCGGATTAAATTAAACGTAGAAAACACAAAAGCTACCCAGAACCTGTTATAAGGAAACAGCGAATCAAACTACAGAGTTCCTTTTACTCTTACAGGTCCTCTCTGTAACTCTATCTGTCCTTGGTTAGAAAACACCTGCAGTCAGTCTCACAAAGTGACTTTCACTCTGACCCGTCTGGCTTCAAACAGAAATGAGATAACTGTTCTTACAGAGCTGGTTATCAGCTGGCTCGGTTCACCGACAATGTTCCAGTCAAGCTACAAATGTTTCCACGTTCACATGACGGGTGGAAAACAGCATCTGGTCAACATGAGTCAACGTTATCAGGTTTTTTTAGGGCTGTCAATTGATTAAAATATTTGAATCGCAAATTAATCACACATTTTGTATCTGTTCTAAATGAACCTTAAAGGGAGATTAGTCCAGTATTTAATCCTCTTATCAACATGGGAGTGGACTAATATGCTGCTTTATGTAAATGTGTATTTATATTTATTATTGTAAATCAACTATTAACACAACACAATGACAGATATTGATCCAGAAACCCTCACAGATACTGCATTTAGCATAAAACAATATGCTCCGATCATAACATGTCAAACTGCAGCCCAACAGGCAACAACAGCTGTCAGTGTGTCAGTGTGCTGACTTGACTATGACTTGCCCCAAACTGCATGTGATTATCATAAAGTGGGCATGTCTGTAAAGGGGAGACTCGTGGGTACCCATAGAACCCATTTACATTCACACATCTGGAGGTCAGAGGTCAAGGGACCCCTTTGGAAATGGACATCACAGTTTTTCCTCGACAACATTTAGCAGAAGTTTGGAGCGTTATTTATTGGTACCAATGGATTCTTTAGGTTTTCTAGTTTCATATGATACCGGTATCTTCAGCTTAACTTTAAAGCTGAGCTGCTACAGCCTCCCAAAGATCAAGTGTGTTAATGTGTTAAAGAAATTAGTGGTGTTAAAACAAATTTGCGTAAACGCGTTATTATTGCGTTGACTTTGACAATAATAAGAGATACAGTATGTCTTAAATGATGACTTTGAAATTCGTATTCGAAGTGCCGCCGCCACACATAAAGACCAGATGAGGTGGTTCGGCACCGGAAAACCTTCAAAAGAGACGTGCCGAACCAGAACCAGAACCAGAACCAGAACCAGGTCGATATGCAGGAGGATTTAATAACTAAACGTTTACTGAAACAAAGGGCAAAAAATGGGGAATTCAATAAAACTACATTTAAGCTGAAACAAAAGAAAGCTGCAGCCTCACAGCAAGCTGCCAACTCCTTTCCCCCTCCAGTGATTTGACCTTCTCAGCTCCACCTAACTGGAACCCAGTAAGACAGAGCAAACATCCAAATCACAGAACAATGAACATACAACATCTCCAAGTGACTGCTGACATCTCAACGGGCACCCATCATCCATACTAATGAGAACACCACATATTATAGAATGTCATTGACTGCAGAACCGTCGTATCTTCCCATCCTGACCGAGCCCAGCCCCTCCCTGCTAAGACAACATGATTCATCAGAATTATAATCAGGCCAACCTGCTTTGTTTGACTGAGCAGCTGATCAGCTGATCTACCCCGACCCCACGGTTCAACCTTTCTGCACAGCTCCAGCATAACGAGGCCTAAAGATCACGTTGGTGCAGAACTCTGGAGCTGGTTCTGACATTCACTCACTTGTTGACTTGGGAGCCGGGCCGTCGCTGCCCCGGGCCCAACAGCTGCCTCTGGTAGGTTCCCAGGAGGAGGAGGGCGGAGGTGATGAAGAGCAGCAGCAGCAGTCTCTGCCTGGGAGCGCAGCCCAGAGACAGCAGGGACACGCTGCAGTACCAGGAGGCCGGCAGGCAGGAGAACGTGATCCTGAGGAGGAAGAGCACAACGAAGAACTATAAGAATAAACGGTGCACATCATGAAGCACCAGACCTCAGGCCTTCTCCACAACAACGCTCTCATAGACGCCGTTATCACTTTATTACCTTGCCATATGTCCCGGTCGGCAAAAATACAAGATGTCACCGTCGTCACCTCATGGTGCCTGCCGGGCCGTCTGATTAGGATCCTGTCCAAAGGTCTTCTGCCTGAAGGGAAGAAGAGGGAGAGAATACTGCTCAACAGCTCTATACCGTCACGATGAACAGATTACACACACTAAAGATTAATCAGTAATGAAAATAATCATTAGTGGCCGTCACTATCATTGTACTGTGTGTATCTGAGTATCGTCATAGTTAGTTACTTATTGTTTATTATTGCTGACAAAAATTTGCCTAATTTGTTTTGCAGTTTATTTGATCGATGCAATTTCACAACGGATTCAATAAATGAAATCATCACTCTAATCTACATATACAATGAGCACACTTTACTTTATAGTTTTATCTATATATATACTCTGTTCTCCCCTACAGGGAAGATACACCGTTAACGATCCCCTGCAGGAACATGTGGTCGTTACAGCAGCAGGACGGGAATGCAGATAAATAGAGAAAGTAAAATGAATAAATAAATAAGAGGTATATAAAACTAAAATAGGAATAGAATACAAAATACAACTATACAAGGGAGACAACAATTACAAAGTAGATTCAGAGTAATGTGATTAATGATGCCAATATCAGTGTGAAACATTATAATATAGCATAAAGGTAGTAATATAGTATAACAACATATATAGGTTTATTACAGTAATATAACATAGAATAGAATATCACATAAAGGACGTAGTATGGGTATAACATAGTACAGTAAGATCAGATCAGATATTCCTTTATTATTATTATTATTAGAGATGTGCAGTGTTCAGCAGCAAAAACAAGAAGCATCAGCTAACAGTAAAAAAAGAGCTAAACAAAATATGAAGCATTTAAATAGAAGGAAGTATAACAATAGGAGCAGTTTATACAGTATTGACAATAAACACACTATTAAGTGGAAAATGATATTGCACAGAGAGAATGAATGAAATTCCACCTGAATATATATATCAGGTTACTGTCAGTGTTTTGGTGTGTATAATATATAGTAGAGAATAGGTTTAGTATAACAGAGTAGATGAACATGTAAGAACGGTTATTGTTATTGTGATATGTGTGCAGTATATTTCATATATTAGCCAGCTGTGTTAACTACAGGCCAGCAGGAGAGAATCTGGATTATATTCCAGTTATAGAACATTAATCTGCTGCATAAAGAACCCAACATCTGGAAGGCTGGACAAACACACCGATATATGTTACACAGATAACATCTGTTACACATCTGTTATCAGCCGGTCAGTAGCAGCCCGGTTAAAGCCCGGTTAACGGTCGGTGTGTTAACGGAGATCTCTGTCCGGTAGAAACGTACCTAGTTGAGTCTCCGGTCCTCCATCAGACCGGCAGCGGAACCAGAAGATCCAGAAGAACCGAGGATTGAATGTTTAATCAGCTGTCTGCTGAAGGAGACTGATCTGATCTGATCTGGAGGAGGAGGAGGAGAGGAGAGGAAGAAGAGGAGAGGAAGAAGAAGGAGGTTAATCTGAAGAAGAGATCGGAAATCCAACACACTTCCGGTCGGCCCGTGTGGCTACGTCATCACATACGTATCTAGGCTGGTCTTTTAGTACTTCCGGAGTGGTTAAACTGAGGTACTGCAACTTCCGGGTCCGTCACGTGATGCCAATGGGCCCAAAAATACTTTTTCACATAGACTATCATCTATATATATATAGATGATAGTCTATGATATTCTATTCTATATATATAGAATAGAATAGAATAGACTATCATCTTTGACAGGTTTGACCAACCAACCCCCCCATGAGCTCAGCAGAGAGCCTGGGTCCTCACTCACCAACACCAGTGCCCCCCTCCACACCTCCCCTCCTCCTCCTCCTCCCCCCAGCACCCTTCCCCAGGAGGCAGCAGCAGCTTGCCCCCCCCATACCTACCCTGAGGATCACAGCCCCAGCATGTCTTTTACACCTGGAGACATTGCAACATCCACCATGATCATCACAACCAGCCAGGTGAGGAAGCAGCTCTCAAAGATCAGCGTGAACAAATCAACCCCAGGGTGCTCAAGGCGTGTGCTGGGGAGCTGGCAGCAGCGTTCCAGCACCTCTT
This sequence comes from Sebastes fasciatus, assembly GCF_043250625.1. NCBI lineage: Eukaryota > Metazoa > Chordata > Actinopteri > Perciformes > Sebastidae > Sebastes > Sebastes fasciatus. Next base: position 42,182,884 of record NC_133797.1, read on the forward strand.
CAGCCTCAGGAAGGTGCCCCAGCTCTGGAAGACCTCCTGCATCGTCCCGGTGCCCAAGAAGGGACACCCCAGCACCCCCAATGACTACAGGCCAGTTGCTCTGACGTCACACGTCATGAAGATCTTTGAGAGACTGGTTCTGCAGCACCTCAAGCCCCTTGTGAGCGACTCCCGGGACCCCCTGCAGTTTGCATACCAGGAAAACATCGGTGTGGATGATGCCATCACCTACATGCTCCACAGAGCCTACACTCACCTGGAGAGGCCGCACAGCACCGTAAGAATCATGTTCTTCGACTTCTCCAGCGCCTTCAACACCATCCTGCCACTCCGGCTAGCTGAGAAGCTCTCAGTGATGCAGGTAGACCATGGCCTGGTGGCCTGGATTAAGGACTACCTCACCAGCAGACCACAGTATGTCAGACTGCAGGGCAGCCTGTCAGATGTGCTGGTGAGCAACACCGGCGCCCCCCAAGGAACTGTGCTGTCTCCCTTCCTGTTCACCACCTACACCTCCGACTTTCGCTTCCACTCGGGTACATGCCACCTACAGAAGTTCTCCGATGACTCCTCCATCGTCAGCTGCATCACAGATGACAACGAGGAGGAGTACAGAGCCCTGGTGGAGAACTTCATAGGGTGGTGTGATAACAATCACCTCCAGCTCAACATTGGAAAGACCAAGGAGCTGGTGGTGGACTTCCGGCGGAGCACGAGGCCCCCAACTCCCATCACCATCCGAGGGGAGGAGGTGGAGGTGGTGGACACCTACAAGTTCCTGGGAGTACACATGAACAGTAGACTGGACTGGACTGATAACACCAAGGCCCTCTACAGGAAGGGACAGAGCAAACTGTTCTTCCTGAGGAGGCTCAGGTCTTTTAATGTATGCAATAGGCTGCTGCAGATGTTTTACCAGTCTGTAGTAGCCAGTGTTCTCTTCTTTCTGTGGTATGTTGGGGGGGTAACATGAACACAAGGGATGCCAACAGACTGAACAGGCTGGTGAGGAAGGCTGGCTCTGTGGTTGGATCTGAGCTGGATGATCTGGAGGTGGTGGCAGAGGGCAGGATGAGGAGGAAGCTGGACGCTATCCTGGAGAACCCCTCCCACCCCCTCCATGATGAGCTAGTCAAGATGAGGAGCACCTTCAGCCACAGACTCATCCATCCTCGGCACAACACAAAGCGCCTGGGTCAGTCCTTCATGCTGGTAGCCATCAGGCTCCACAACCAAGGCTGACCCCCATATGACAACTATTAGGACTCTAAGAACTTTAAACATGCACTATCTACCTTTTAACATGCACTATCTGGCGCACTTTACACTCACTTTACACTATACATCCTATTTACCACTTTATTGCTGACTGCACATATGTACATATTACATTTATTTATTGCACATTCTACATTTATTTATTGACGGACTGTACACACTATGTTCACCCATTCACTCTGTATCTTTTATATCTCTATTATTGTTTCACTCTGTTTGCTGATGTTGCTGCTTTGACACCTGAATTTCCCTCCAGGGATTCATAAACGTTCATCTTATCTTATCTTATCTTATATACTGTATATAATATAATATAATACACTATCATTGACTATCATAGAGTATCATATATATATATATATATATAATATAATATAATAGACTATCATAGACTATCATATATATATATATAAATATATATATATATAATGAAACAAAACCAACATCAAATAATAATTAAAAAAACACTATAAAATAAAAATAAATAAATAATAATTTAAAAAAAAGACCACCCGAGAATATGACAATAATTTCACTTAAAAACTTTAAAGATATTGCATACATTCATTGTTTTCATTGCTTTTTTGTTTTGTGAGGAAGAAATTGTTGACAGATATAATTCCATTTCTTTCATAATAAAAGAAATTAGGCTTTTTTTGGTAAAGTTACGCTTGTGAATGTGAAACTTCGCGAGAATTAAAATTTAATTAATAAGAAAAAATGCATTAGTCTTTGTCACTGTAACCATAGCAACCAAATATAATATTTCTATGGTACAGTGAAAAATCTGAGAAAATCTTAACAAGTATATAATTATTGACATCTTTCCACAATTCACATGTAAATTTACAGGACCAGAATAAATGAGAGCGAGTTTCAGGATGTGATTCACAGAAGGACCAATTTACATCTATATGTCACTCTTTAACTTCTGTAAGAAATGTTTCACTGGATAGAATCTGTGGATCGACTTAAAGGACACCTCTTTCACCTGATTTGTTAGAAGGAACTTTTGCGGTAAGGACCAAACTTTCTTCCAGTCAATATCACTAATAAGATTAATAAATATATATATATATATTTTGTTAGTGATATTGACTTAGTATTATATATATATATATATATATATATATATATATATATACACAGGGATTTCTGTCTGTACGATATCTGGGAACTTGCCTAGAAAAGTGTAGTTTTGTATATATATAATAGTAAGTCAATATCACTAACAAAATTACTCCAATAAGATATTGCTGCCAGAGTAGAAACCGTGCTGTCCTGGCTACGTCATCACGTATCTAGGCTGGACGTGAACGTCTGCTGCGTTCAGGTGCTGTAGGAAGAAAAACAGAACTACACATGATGACTTCATAACAAAAGTAGTGGCATATATCTACACTTTGTAAAGTATCTATAAACACTATTTAGATAGATAGTTAATTCTTTATTAATTGTTAATAATTGGTTTCTGGTACATCTATCTATGTTTTGATTTCTTAAAAGTTTACAAATAATTTGGTAATCACAAACAAATACTTAATATAGTATATAAAATGTTATGTGTGCAACAATAAACTGTTGATAAATAGTATAGTTATCGTCTCTCATCAGCTATGCGACAATATAACATTTCTAAACTAATTATTTCATATTACACAAACTAATGATAAAATAACAGAAATGTAAGCATTAGTAATAATTAGTTAACATTCTTAGTTATCATTTCATTGATTGTTAAGAGTAAAATAACTATTAACTAAATTTAATTAACCATCAATTTAACATTTCTAAATAATGGTTATTATAAAGTGTTACCAACTCTTTTTACAACGGCATATTTGGGCCATTGTATGTACTATATATATATATATACTTTCAGAAGCTACAACTGCTACAATGCTGATGCAATTTTGTAAAATGTGGTAATTTGCAGGGATTATGCATTTTATTATTGACTGATCAGAGGTATCTGTGTCATATTAGGACGACACATTTTTCGGTTAATGGCTAATATTTTGTAGAATTATTTCCTTATCCCGGTAAAATGTACTACTACCAGATAGATAGATAGATAGATGGATAGATAGATAGATAGATCGAAAAGCTGTAGATGATTTGCCAACTTCTAGAGTTTATGATTGTCACTAGTCCCTTCATTCAGGCCGACTATAACAGTGAACATTATTATGAGTAAATAGATAGGAATTAACAAGGCCAATGTGAATATAGTTCCATCTTTCTTTTGTTTTCTTGTACTGTAGGCTTTCTGCAAAACATTTTAAGTCCAAAGTTATGTACATTTTTGTGGTTACAATTCATGGATGCATGAAGTCACAATTCCAATGTGGGATGTCCTGTTTAAAACACTTCCCGTACATACATGTGACCTGTAGGAAAAAGACATGTCAACTGCTACTTTTTTAAAGTTTAGTTTATATATATATTGTTAGAAAGGCCTGGACTGTAATAGGACTATGATAATTGAAAGTTCGGAATTTGTTTGTATGGAAGTTCTTACTGTTTATTAGGTATAATAACTGTATGGCTTAATTCCCACCTCTCTCTGAGTATAGTAACAGTCCAGATACGCCCCCTGCTGGCTGTTCTTCAAAAACCCTGTCCCACCCAAAACAAAACAAAAATTCACTACAAAATAATGAATAGATTTTACCCCTCCAGTGAATTTTTAAGGTTAAGATTTGGCTTTGAGAGCAAGGAGTGCATTTTCTTTAAAGGAGATATTGAAACCACAGAGCATCTCTTTGTTTCATGCTCCCATACCCAGTTGTTCTGGAAACATTTCATGGAATGGTTAAGAAGCAAATCCACAGCAATGCTTGCTATTGATAATAATAGTATTATTTTTGGTGTTTTATTTGAAGACAAAAAAATGGACCTAATGATTAATGTTTGAGTCATTTTAGCCAAATTCCTTATTCATAAGGCAAAATTCTTAAATATATAAGAATATATAATGAAACTCAACTCTATATTAAGTCCCTGAAATTAATGAAATCCAAATATGCCAAAGATCTCTTTATATTACTAGAAAATCATCCGACCACAACTATTGTGTTATTTGCTCATCTTTGAGAACAATAACTTTGTTATTGTAATGATTTTACTGGTTTATTGTACTGGTTGTAAATTCATTCATCTGTGGGACGTCCTGTTCACGGTCCTTTTTTTTCAACAAATTTATTTCTTATTATTATATGTATTTTTTTATTTTTTTATTTCAAAATTACAGTATACATAATAACAGCAGAAAACATTAAAAACATTCACATACAAAAGAAGCATAGCGACAACATAAACAAAGAGCTGTGACAAACATAAAATGAGAACAGAAATGAAACAAAACCAACATAAAATAATAGAAAAAAAAACACACACAATAAAAATAAATAAATAAATAAATAAGTAGATAATAATAAAAAAGAGCAGTTCCTGTTCACGGTCCTGTTTAAATCACTTCCTGTACAGACATGTGACGTCACATGTGACCTCCTGCTGTTACAAAATGGTCAACGCCCACTGACGCTGAGTCTCCGCCCACTTTATTCGCCCGCCTCATTACGAGACAGAATTGACCAATCAGAGGGAACTGTCAGTGATTGACAGTCAGCTTGTCCAATCAGCTTCAGCTTCCAGCGTGACTCAATTGTCAAACCCACCGAGGTCCGTCCCGGTTCCCGGACTGTCTCCAGCTGCCGCGCAGCAATAGCGACCCGCCAATCCTGTCAAGCTGCCGGCCGGGACACCCAGTGAACTGCCGGGAGGACTGCACCAGCAGCCGGGTCTCAGGAGTCGTCCATCTGGTCACACTCTACGGACTAACCTCTGTCTCAGCTGGATGGAAGCGGACGGGTTCGTTTCCATGGAGACAGCGGTAGTGGACAGCCGGGTATCAGGCGCTGCAGCCGGAGCAGAGCTCCGCTGGCTGGGCGGCAGGATGCTGGACACCTCGGGGGGGTTCACCGGCTCTCTCTCAGCGGAACAGGACTTCTCCTCTCCGGTGAAGCACCGAGCAGCTCCGGACAGCTTGACCTCCTCCTCCTTGGAGCAGGAAGCGGACTATGAGGGTCTGCCTCAGGGAGCCGCTACCAGCACTCACATGCTGGCTGGATCTGTAGCGGGAATCATGGAGCACTGCCTCATGTACCCGGTCGACTGCGTCAAGGTAGTAACGCGCACACACACACACACACACACACACACACACACTGCTGTGTTGATGTCCCCGGGGACGCAGCCACCGGTGGGTTAACGTTGCTAACAGACTAACAGGCTAACAGGCTACATGCTAACAGGCTAAATGCTAACAGTGCTAACCATGCTAACAGGCTACATGCTAGCAGGCTAACAGGCTACATGCTAGCAGAGGTCAGTTAACTAACATATAACCCAAACAGGAAGTAATGCAACACAAGGTGGTCAAAGTGAATCTCATAACACAAGTGCGTGTGTTTACCTGCAGTTCAGCATTCATATATATAAATAAATAAATATATATATATATATATATATATATATATTTATATATTTATTTATTTGATATATATATCATATATATATATATATATATATATATATATATATTTTTATGTAACAACAAACTGACAGTTGAGTCTTCTCTCAGGTAGCTAGTAGGCTACATGTAGCATGCTATCTAGCATGCTACATGTAGCTAGTAGGCTACATGTAGCATGCTATCTAGCATGCTACATGTAGCTAGTAGCTATTAGCATGTTCCCATTATCGGACACATCCTTAACCGGCTGTTTGCTTTCTGCTATCAGGTGGAATGATACATCTGACTTGAATCTTTTCACAGTTCTAATTCAGTTGGATGTATAGCCACCTGTCACTTCAGTCTGAGAGGGACATTGTTATTGCTGTTAATCCCAAACTAAACACTAGTCGATGTACTTTTTAGTCAAATGATGCTACTTGATAGAATAGAATAGAATAGAATAGAAAGCTTTATTGTCATCGTATTAAATACAACGAGATTCCCAGTTGCCACTTCTGGTCAGTGCTTTAAAACAAATACTTGACAAGACTAAACGAGGCAGATAAAACATACAACAGGTAAAACACACACACAGTTATAAAGCAAATAAAACAGGTAGAGTAGATGTGATAAATAAATATAAACAGAAGTGTTACACTAGAGGTATAAAATATAAAATAGATGTAATGTAAACAGAGGTAATTGCACTTATAAAATAGGAGGTAGGGTAGATATAAGAAATACAATGTAAACAAAGGTTGTTGCACTTGAGGTGTATATTTCATCAAGGATATATTGCACAGACAAATGTCTTTAACATTCAGTGTATTAATATTGCACAGATTTATTGTTTGATGGGAATCATAGGCTGAAATAACAAGGATTTAGCAAAAATTAGCATAGGTTATTTAATCAAAGATGAATACTACATGTATATCGGAAAGCTGTCAGAGGAGGTCATGTAGAAAGTCCATCGTGAAGAGATAGAGGTAGTAAATGATTAACACAGGTGGGTCATCAGTCACAGGTCGAGAGGATTGATGGATGAACTCTTGGAAATAACGCACACCTTGGTTTGGCCACAGTTGTCCTACCAATCAGTCATCTTTGAGTGTGTGTATTTACTGTAAACTAATATAGATTACATAACTGGATAGTTTTATGATTACTCAACCATATCAGTCCACGTTAATGTAATAAAATAACCATATCGACAGTGGAGTGGACACAGATTCAGTATTAATCCTGTTAATTTTAATGTGCCTGCATTCAGACTAGTAGTAAACCTGTTTTACTACCTAACTGCAATTTCCGTGTTACATAATATGACAGATGTGCATGTGGGGTCCCTCTCAAACACATCTCTGAAATTTGACCCCAACCTCTCTGTGCTCTGTGTTACTCTCGCTGTGTTCGAGTTACACATTACTTACTATTTCCAACCAAGAGTATGTAGCATGCTTACACTGGAAAAGAGACTTTTACATTCAAAGATGTTGTTATGCATACTAAATTCACTTTATTTAGCGCGTGGTTTGAAGGACACCATTGTCCCACAATGCAGTGCGCAACAGAAATAAATCGAGGCGCTATATACAAGTGGAAGAAATTAAAACCAATTGTTAGATGGTGGTGAGAACAGGAAAACAAAACAAAAATATTGTTGAAAAAGATTTGCTTATGTGTATTGGTTTATGTTTATTTCCTGTTGTACAAACCGGAAAAGAACATCAATTATCTGTACACTATTTGTGTAAACATTATACTATGAATATAAGCATAAGACTCTGCAGTATTAGTTTTTAGTTTGCAATTGCAACACAGATTCTCTGTCAAATGAGGAACATTTATTGTGTCTGAACATGAGCCAAACTACCGCTAACTCACTCGACTCACTCATTCCTTGGAAAGTTAACTCACATCAGACCTTCATGCTGATTCAGCTACTTGATTCCAAAACATATCTCAACACCAAAGTCTTTTCTGAAAAGCAGTTGGACTGACACTGTAACCCCCTTTTCATCATAGACATCAAGACCATATGCGAGTTAGTCTTACTGTCTACAACTGGTTATTCTTTATGTTCGGACATACGTGCTCTTTATCCAGACTGTTCTTCATCTTCTGATACAACACAAGGAGCTCAACAGCAAACCGTTTGTGGTACCAGTGGTTTCCCTGAGCTACAATCAATAAAACAAGCTCTTGTTCACTACAAATTCCTGGATGATTAGTTCCTCCAATTCATAGCAAAACCACCTCGAACCTGCTTACTCCTTGAGTAAGAGCAGTTTCCATTGCAAACTGTTGCATCAGTCACATCATGCACAGCAGATTGTGGTGTTCTCAGATGTCTGAAAGTATTATATCGACTCACATGACAGAATTATAGTTATTTCTAATTCTCATTCACAATGTGTGAGCTACATGACCCTATAATACTGTTTTGAATAACAGCAGTGTGAGTAAAAATAGATATGTATTGAATTTATGTTACTTGTCATGTCACGATAGACATATTGTCATTTTAAATGCTCACATGGTGATTATGACTTCTCAAAATGCACCAGTATAAATGTGAATTGTTATTGTGGATTTTCAAGAATGTTAAAACAGCTTGCCAAACACCAAATGCTGACATGAGTTCCTCATTTATAGAAAGCACTGGACAAAAAATTAAGCACGATTAAACCTAAAATTCAAGTGAAGTACACGTCCTCCTGGCAGGATCTCAGGTTGTGAAATCTCTGTACAACAAAAACCTGCATGGTTTAGTTTTGTTGTTTGTCTTGTAAATTAGTACATACACTCACCGGCCACTTTATTAGGTACACAGTGTACCTAATAAAGTGGCCGGTGCTAGTACCGGGTGGTCTTCATCTGCTTCAAGGTTGGACGTGTTGTGCGTTCAGAGATGGTATTCTGCATACCTTGGTTGTAACGAGTGGTTATTGGAGTTACTGTTGCCTTTCTATCATCTCCAACCACTCTGCCCATTCTCCTCTGACCTCTGACATCAACAAGGCATTTCCGTCCACACAACTGCCGCTCACTGGATATGTCCTCTTGTTGGGACCATTCTCTGTAAACCCTAGAGATGGTTGTGCGTGAAAATCCCAGTAGATCAGCAGTTTAATACTCAGACCAGCCCGTCTGGCACCAACAACCATGCCACGTTCAAAGTCACTTAAATCCCCTTTCTTCCCCATTCTGATGCTCGGTTTGAACTTCAGCAAGTCGTCTTCACCACGTCTAGATGACGTAATGCATTGAGTTGCTGCCATGTGATTGGATGATTAGCTATTTGTGTTAACAAGCAATTGAACAGGTGTGCCTAATAAAGTGGAAGTAAGATATGTGATCCTAACGTAAGAGAAGAGGTGAAAGATCTTTTTTTCCTTGACTTTTTTTCTGTTACTCTTTCAGTCCAGACTGTCGCTGCCTGTTTCAGCCACACAGTAGGAGGAAGTGCATTACAAATGTTTGACGGTGAAAATCTTTTCGCGTAAGGAAGCCAGTTTATTTTAATTACAGTAATGCTTTGTGGGCAACTTCCTCCATCCCAAGATTTCTCTGTCGTCACAATCTTAGTTCCTTGTTGCTGCCCAGCAGGTTGGCCAACATCTTTATCTAGTAGTTGATTCCCTCCACTAATTTCAGATTCTGTTTCCTCGTTGCTCGGAGGAGGTTTTCAAAGTAACTTAAAACCAAGGGCTAAGCAATGCTGTTCTCTTCTGGTTGTAATTTTTAATCCTGTTTCACTTCTGACCAAACAGTGTCAACGTATACTGACAGCACCATGAGAACACTTCTCCATCACTACAGTGAGATCTTCAACCACTTATTGTTAACAAAAGGAGTTTCAGCTGGTGTTAAGTTAAGTTGGAGATCCGGGGTGTTATACTAGGGACTACAAACGACAACAACAAACGACATCTGTTGTGGTTTCCTCCGCGTTGAACGCCTTATACTCGTGTGTTACTTTCAGTAACTGCTCCACCTCGTCGTCGGTTCAAGCAAAGAAATCTCTGGTCTTACTTTTCACCATTGCTGTTCTTCTTTTGTAGTATTTTCTGCAACTGAACAACCAACCGCGTACCGCTTACTGTTTACACCGGCACGCACATGCACAGTGTACCTGAATGGTCATGTGATATGTGTTTTCAGGCGTGGTACTATGAACGGAGATTAATTTTGAAACGTCCCTAAAACACTCGTCTGGACGGAGATCGTTTTCATTTTAAAACAAATATGTATTAGTGTGGATGCAGCCTAACTCCAGATGTTTTTTCATTTTCTAACTTTATCATTTAATTTATTCATGCAGCTTCTACTGGAGCCACAAAATACTTTATATATGTAGCCTACTCCCCAAGACCTGTAAACATAGTTTGATGTGTAAAATCAGTGGAGTGGACTTTCTTTTCTGTTGGTCGTCAGGAGAAATTGAGAGTTAAGTGCCTTGCCGAGGCAAGGGTATCCATAAATCCCCTTTTTTCCATTTGAGTCAAACATCCACACTGTCTAAATAACTTCTTCCAGGGTAGTGTTGCCTGGCAAAAACAATAAAAACCAAACAACAAGATGTCCTTTTTAATAGTGTAGACAAACACCCATGTTTCTATCAATGAGCTGTGGTGCACCATTTACTAAATACTAATCTGCCAAACATTACTAGACAGAACAAAAATATGATTTCATCAGAAGTAGAAAATAGAAAATACAGACTTATTGGTTTTAAACTTGATTGGTTTCCCTGCTAACAACAACACAGAACTTGAGGACATTGACGTGACGATGACGTCTGTAAAGACACATAAATGTCAGAGATTTATTTCCTTGTAGAAATGTCTGTTGCTTCCTGTAACAGTCTGGTTAACAGTAAGGAAAGCACAACATAATGTGGCTGTATTATAAAACACAAACTGTATTTTGAGATTTCTTGTCTCACTATGTGGATGTTTTTTTCTCAGACTGCACAAAAATAAAGAGCACCATGTTGTCTGGTAACTAAAGGAAAACCTTCCCAGTGAGACGCGCTTGTGGCATAAAGATAAAAATAAAACATTCGTACTGTCCTTGTAATGCCAGGCACCCAAGGAATGAAATCTGTTATTTCACTTAGTAGATTTGCTCTACCAACTTGACTGCAGAGGCATGGATGGATGGATGGATGGATGGTAGATGTTACCAGTATTATCTCCTTTGTCATCCTATCAAATCAAGGATCTTTTGTGACTAAGCTGCTGTAGGTCCGAGCCAGCTGTAGCTGCCAGGTTGAACATTAGTCCCTCAGAAATCCTTGTTTTAGTCCCAGAGGTTTGTGTCTGTTGTCCTAAAGGTTGAAATATTAATACACCACAAGATTACAATGCATAGTACATTTTTAAAGCACAAAAATCACTACAGCTACCAAAGATGAAGATAAATCTTCTTCAGATCTTGTAGTTAAAGTGTTAAATACATATATTTTGCATGGCCTCCTTCTCTTCCCCTAAGCAATTAGTAATTGATAATAGCATATGTCACATGAGTGAGTCAATGACTCCATAGCTGCTGTTTGCATGACTGAGGTCGTCAGGAGTTGACAAATGCAGCTTTAAAATAGCACCAGTTGTCTTGTTTGCCTGCAAGCTTTAACTGCTGTACTTCCCCAGATTCGTAATACACGTCAAGCTACGATGTGAAAAAAGTGACATGAACACAAAGCTTTCTACATTGTCTTTTGTTCACTGACACCTGATTCTGTTTTTGGTAGAACTTATCAGACTCTTTCTCAGTCTTGGATTAAGCAATTGCACTGCTTTGTGCTCCAAAAACAAACAAAAAAAGACAAAAAACAGCCCCACCAGACTTGAATACACTGCTCACATCGTGGATGACTGGGCACATTCCTTGTGAGTTTCCATTTCCCAGAAGCAGAGAGCGGGAATGTCCATGTAAGCCTGTAGGAGGCAGCCGTGCTCCCTCCTCTCCTGTAAATATGTACCCATGAGGGGAGGGTGGAGGACGGGGAAAGTCACTTATTGCATGTTATGAAAAGTTTGAAGATTGCACCATCTTGCTCGGGAGCTTTGGAATTTATTTTCTTTATTGTGCCGGTATTCAGTGGCTTTATTCACACATGCACAGATTCACTGACGTTCCTGAGCAAACAGTGCTGCTTATCTGAGCAATGCAAGTGGTGGGCTGAGTGTTTTATTTAGTACTACTTCCTGGCTGCGTGCACCGCTCTGTGGTTTGTGGTTGCCGACTTTGACTGCAGTCGTTTCTTTTCAACACTTTAAATGAACATGAGGGGAAGTTGGTGTGATTTCTAGTCGACAGACTTTCAGAGAGACTTTCAGAAACACAATCTAGTGTGTGTGGTGAAACTGCTGCCTGTGTTGGTCATCCAAGCTGGTTTTGTCTTCAGTTTTTTTGCACTTTGCTCATACATGATCAATCATCTGGGGCCGGTATTTCAAAAATGACCTCACAGGATTATAGCGGTCGGATTGGATTAAATTCTGATCTGAAAACTGGGTATTTCAAAGCAGATCCAAAGATTTCTGATCCTGAAGATTTGGATCCAGATTTGGTTATCCAATTCTTCCTTTAATCTGGACAAAATGCTGCATTTGGGTGTTTCAAAATTTGAGGCAGAAATCTGGATCAAATTGATCCCAAAATTCAGGATCATTTGGATCCCACCACAGAGCTGGATCTGACGTAGTCTAGGTTTCACTTCTCCCAAATGTTGTTACCCAAGATGTTCTTGACACTTATGACATCAGTTGAATGTGCCTTTCAAATGTGGAAGTGTTTTAGTTCTAACAGAATAAAGTAATTGAATAAATATAAAGCACTGCAAAATACAGTTAGGCCACACTAAGAAAAACTAATGTTAAAACAAGTGTAACAAATTACAGAAACACATAACTGATAAGGGCTTCCACTGAGGATCAGCAGAAATCTTTATTAAAACAATAAATTGCTTATATATTAAGATAAGTACAATTCAACGGGTGTTTCTAATCACACAAAAAAAGAGGAGACGGCGTTGTTCAAGTATTATCAGGACAGTTGACATCCTGAACTTTGAACGACTGATGTTTGAAATGCAAATTGTTCTGTTCTCATTGTAAATCTTTGTAAGAACATCAGATATTTATCTCAAAAGAATTCTCTAGTTCTGTAAAGCTAGGAATTATGACTCAGCAGATTCTTTATGAAAAACAATTAGACTTAATATCTGATTTATTAACGTGTGTGCGTCTGTTCCTCTCTCACCAGACCCGCATGCAGAGCCTGCACCCCGAGCCAGGAGCGCGCTACAGGAATGTGATGGACGCCCTGCGGCAGATTGTGCGGACGGAGGGCGTGTGGCGGCCGATCAGAGGTGTGAATGTACTGGCGGTGGGGGCGGGGCCCGCCCACGCTCTCTACTTTGCGTGCTACGAGAAGATCAAGTTCTCGCTCAGTGACGCCATTCACCCTGGAGCCAACAGCCACTTTGCAAATGGTACGATGCCTACCGGCAGACACACACAGAATGAAACGTTTCAGTCATGGTCAAATTTACCGTTACGTACTCACTTTTCTAAAATAACATTTAACAACTCCTTTTAAGGCGCTTGCTTGGAGGTTGTTGTGGTTGAGGCTTTAACTTCCTCTTCTCTGTTTCCTCTGTTCTGCAGGAGCGGCGGGCTGCATGGCCACAGTGCTGCACGACGCCGTCATGAACCCAGCCGAAGGTAAAACCCCCCCCCCGTCTTTACTTATGTCAGCTCACCTGACCCACACAAACACACACGTGGTATATTCTGCACTGTGAAGACTTCCTGTTGGTCTATTTATAGAAGTTGTCCTTCAAAGACCCTCATAGGAAATCCCTCTGATGGTGTTATTCTACCATCAGGACACTTGGTGGAGCTCCAGACTCAGCCCTAAACCCAAATGCTCCTGCAGCAAATCAGTCTAATAGTCACATAGTTACTATGAAATATGTATTTATTTAATAGTTGATGTTTTTTTCTATGTATTAGTATATATCATCATTATGTTTATATTCAGAGTGAAAGATTTACAGACAAAAAAACATTCAACATAAATCTTCTCAGCTCTTATTTCATGATAAAGGTCATTTTTCTGATGAGATTTTTCTGATTCTACTTGTTTTTAAGTTAAAGTTGAGATGAATTGAAAAATGCCATTTAACCCTTTTAGAGCACATCCCTGGTCATATCATGTTTTCTAGGGATGCACAGGATTGGTGACAATTAGAGATATTTTTCAAAATCAGTTTGGTTACACTTCCTTTTTCCTTTTCTAGTGTTCCTGCCTTCCTCCCAGTTCCTCTTTTCAGTTCCCTGTTTGTTTGTGGAATGGTGTAAACTTTACACAAGTATATACTTTACACTGTAAAGTATATACTTGTTGTTTTCCCTCCTAATCTCCTCTCCTTCCCCTCTTTTCTCCCTTCAGTTGTGAAACAGCGAATGCAGATGTTCAACTCTCCGTACCGAGGCGTGCTTCACTGTATGGGGTCTTTGTTGAGGCACGACGGCCCGGCCGCTTTCTACCGCAGTTACACCACCCAGCTGACCATGAACGTGCCCTTCCAGGCGCTCCACTTCATGACCTACGAGTACCTCCAGGAGCTCCTCAACCCCCACAGACAGTACAACCCTTCCTCCCACGTCGTGTCGGGCGCGCTGGCCGGAGCCCTGGCCGCCGCTGCCACCACTCCCCTCGACGTCTGCAAGACCCTCCTCAACACGCAGGAGGCTCAGGCCATACATGTGATCCAGGCCGAGTCCGCGACGGCAGCCGGAGCCGTCGGAGCGGCCGCCGCGTCGGCCACCGGCAGCCGCTACATCTCCGGTCTTGGCGAGGCTTTTCGGACGGTTTACAGGATGGGTGGCGTGCCGGCCTTCTTCAAAGGCGTCCAAGCCCGGATCATCTACCAGATGCCCTCCACGGCCATCAGCTGGTCCGTCTACGAGTTCTTCAAATACATCATCACCAAGCGGCAGCATGAGAGACGGCTGCGTGGAGATCGGGACGGCGACAAATAAACACCCGGCTGTAGGATTAGGTATCAGATATCAACACAAAGGTTTAATGATCACGGTTATCCGTATTGATCACCATACATCTGAAGGTTTCAAGAGCTCCAGAATTTAAGATTCTTTGAGCAAAATGTAATTTAGTTTCCGGAGATGTATGAAGCACGTCCTGATCTGTTTCCTAGCAGGTGAGGACAGGTCATGAATATTTCATTACTAGATGAGGAGTTGACGAAATGTCCATCAGTACCCATCGGTAAGAAAAGGGCCTTGAATTGTCTGACAGGAAGTTCTCTAAACTCGCCCAACTATAACCTGACGCTTTAACTATTTTTCATTTTAGTGTTCAACTTGACAAACTGTCTGTGTTTTCTCTGTGAAAAAGCTTACTATTCATGGAGCCTGGTAACGCACAGTAACACAGTAAAAGCAAAGTTGAATTTGGCCTTTTGAACAAAGAATTGCTCACTTCCTCTCCTTCCTCTTGTTAGTGTTGAGACAGTTTAGTTTTGGCCGTGAAACTCAAGCACATTGGATTAAAGAAAACAATGACTCTGAGGTTAAAGAGCCGACTTTGAGCTTTGATTTGCTGGTGTTTACGTTCACTTCCAATGAAGTGTGTAGAAACTGTAGCATGTTTTATACATACCCCCCAAAAGGATGAAAAGGGCTAGAGATCCTACTTTAACCTCATAGTTACAATGCACTGTGTTTGAGTACAGAGACATCCCTATTCAAGTACTTAAAGCTGGGGAGGCCGTTTGTTTTTGGTGTTATTGGGCAAAAATTTCACAAGAACCTTTTCAGCATATTGTGAGTCAAGTGGTAACTCCTCCGGGAGGCAGGTTTCTGGAGAAGTAAAAAAAAAATGCCAGCATTTCAAAATCCAGCCGGCATCCTGCAGCTCTCCTGTCTGTCCTCAGCCCCTCCCACCAGACGAGCACGGGCACATGCACATGCACATGCACGCGCTTCATACAGTAACGAGTACTAGTCATTTCAAACATCATCCCGATTGTGATCCCGATGCCGTCACATAGCGGCAATTCCAGGAGAACTACCGTCCTGGTTTCTTTGCAAACTTGCGATGACACACTGTGATTGGAGGTTCTGACGATATCGGCGATGGACAGAAAGTGTTGCTAATTGTTCAGCCCATAACCGTAGCCGTCATGGCTGCTCCTTAACTAACTTAACTTAACTCTGTTCCATGCATAGATGAACCGCTATCTGACCTGATGTGTTTTATCAGAGACTCCTGGTCTGTTTATCAGTCAGGAAGAGAAAGAAGGATCAGACGTGTTGCTGGTGTGAGTTCATCCCAGCAGGAAACACTCAGACATCGTAGCTTCAGAGAGAGAGACGTCACTACCACACTTTACGGTGTGTCGTCTTTCTAAAGACGTATTTTCACAGTCTGATACTTCAACAGTTTAACAACAAACTGAGACTTTCTGGATTTGCAAAATGATCTTTTAAATGTACAAACATCAGAAGTGTGATTCATGGACCAATTCAAAAATATTCATCTCTCCGTTGACTACCGCTCATACTTTTTCTGAAATAAGGTCCACCGGAAGGGGCGGGACTTTGGCTCTCTATTAGAGAGATGGAGAGAAAATGATGCTTTCACCGGGCAACTACTGCTTTAGCTGCCGTAGCCGTGAGGCTAGCTCACAGCGCTAGCCGCAGCAGGCTATTAGCTAACTGTTTTCTCTCCATCTCTGAAACGCTTCGCCGATATTGTCCGACTCTTTTTGATAAGTCCATCTTCTTTTTTTCTTTTGGGGGGGTTGCTCTGCGGTGTAGAATAGCAACTTCTCCTGCAGGATATTCCGCCGTTGAATCAGGCTTTCACCGTCTGAAAGGTCGTGCACGCACATCTGTATTTGTAGAACAGCCAATAGGAACGCTCTCTCTCTGAAATGACCTGTGATTGGCCAAAGTCTTCCGTCGCTGGCTAGATGTTCTAAAGCTTGAAAAGAGATTAAAGAGGAGTTCTACATTTCTGAAAGTTTCTTGAAAGGTTATTATTGAATTTTTGTCCAATGATGCCAAAAATATCCTTTCTACCCCCCCGCTTTAAGACATGTTGCACTCCTGGAAAGTATTACTACCATATGACCTTCTGACCACAGGGGGGCGCTCAGCTCTACTGCTAAACAATGTAGAAACGGCTGGAGGGTACACCATCAGCAATATCAGATGAGTTAGAATACAGTAACTCAGAGGAAGGAAGGTTAGTTAGGATTTAAACTACTCAAGTATTCAACACTTGAGTGGATGTGATGTATATGTGTGTGTGTGTGTGTGTTACAGTGACTGGATGAGTGGAAGTGGACTGGATCAGTTTCATAGAGCTCAGCAGCGACTGACCAGATTTGATCTCATCACAGCCTCACTGAGCAAAATAACTCTTTTTTTTCCTGGTTAGCACCAGATCACAGATTTCTTTGAAGGACAACATGAAACTTTAACCGTTTCACGTTGTGGCTTCAGTATCTTTGCACCGGCTGCTTTCTAAACCACGCACATGTGAAGGATTGTCACTGGGTCTAGCCGTTAGAGTGGTGGTGGTGGTGGTCTCATGCTGGTACATTTAAAATTTTAAACATTTTGAGTCCTTGGTTAACAAAATATAAACTTGAAATGTTCCTGTTTCACTCAGCAACGTGTTTAGAAACGAAGGATTCTTGTTTTTATTTTAATACATACACAGTATGTAGAATTACGGACAGAACCAAACCAACATGAGTATTCACCTTTTATGTTTAGTTTCATTATTATTATTGTTAATACGCACAGCATCCGAGCACTTAACAGCAACTTCTTTGTCATTTTTAGGACAAAAAAGTAACGTTGACATTAAAACAAGTACACAGAATAAAGTATTACTTGTACACACGCCTTCAGTTAGACGCCACACATCCAACGCACACATCCTCGGATATAGAGGTGTAATATTGTGTTCTGAAGCCATAACAGAAAATGAAATTGTACATAATATATATTATATATAATAAATATGGACAAATATATAGATCTGCCCAAACTCTCTAACCAGCTATGTTTTGAAGCTAACCTGTATGTTGAATTATACAAATATCAAACTGCAAAGTTTTATCAAGACTGTGCTGTAAGAATTCAGGTGTTTGTAGAAAGTCTACAGAATCTTCACCTGGAAGGTAACAGCAAAGGAAAAGCTGGATTATTCTAAATTCGGACAAACCATACAAGTATGAAATGCATAAAGAGTATTTAAAACTGATTGTAGGAGTGTTGCTCGTGTGACGCCAAGTTTCAAGGTTGGGAAACCAAAGACAGAGCGATATAGAGAGAGAGGAAGTTGTGGTTTGTCGGATGACGACACTAATGTGAAATGCTTGAACGCTGTTTGAGAGCAACACCTGTATTTTGTGAATTGTAAATAAACTCGCTAAGGCAGCTCCTCGCAGAAGCAGGGTCTTCTCTTGGTGCTGGCTCTCGAAGCGCTGAGAGAAATCACTTTGGTCTACTTGTCTTACTTTTTCCTTCCTCCCTTCCTTCCTTCCTTCCTTCCTTCCTTCCTTATTTCCTTAATATTGAACTTTTTTTGTGGGATTTAAGGTGGATCCATTAGACAGTTTTTATTTTAACACTCAAGTCCAGATCCTCAGGGTTGGTTTCACTTTCAATTCTGAATAATTGGGTTGATGCATGTGGCTGCCCTTTTAGTTTCAACTGATTTTATTAAGTCATTAACTTCTAGATATTTATATTGTGTTTATTAATTTCTCTCCGCTAGAAGCTCGTTATAAATCAGGACACAATCCTTTACACTTGCCTGGTTCTAGTTAGAAATGACAATGGTTGCAAACTGAGTTGAGACATTTTGGAAAGTATTAAAAGCTGAAAACAAATTAGTTTATTTTGTCGAACATTACCCAACTCCGGATTTTAAAGTGTGACGATTTGCTGCTTTTCTTTTGTTAAAATAATTGGAATATTTTAAGTATTTTTTTTTTTTTTTACTGTTGCTCAGTCAACGTTGGTTTTGGGAATTTCTGATGAACATTTTTTTTTTTATTTTATTTATTTTATGGACTAATGAATTAATCAATACCTCTACTATACTTTTTCAATATCATACATATAATATAAACTAGGGGTAAACCAAAGATCGGATGTTTCTTCAAACTATTCCAACGATGTAATCCTTCAAATCACACTTCAGGATATTCTCTAACTAATGATTAAATATGGAGTCACAAAAAAACATTTATTTAAAATAGCGTGTGCAAAAGTAACGGCTTGTGCTGCTGCAGAAGTACTAAGGATATTATCGCCTTTTTCCTTCTCGTTATTATATCGGCCTTTTAAAAACCGGTCACCTCCAGTATAAACATGGTTCACTGTATAAAACACCCTTTCTTCTAATTAAAACAAAACGTCAATGTTCCAACTTGTTCAACGTTTTGTTGACACAATCGGCTGTTCAAAAACAAAACAGTCTAAAAAATTGGATTTAAATTAAAAAAAATATATACAAATCACGAGAAACACTCAACTCTCGGTACTTCACAGTTTTTGACAGACGGGTGCTTTGGATGAACTTGGGTCAGTATTAAAAGAGTGTTGAGGTCCAACCCACAGTCCTATTAATGAATATATACTGTAGGATCAGACACTCCTACAGATGTTGAGCCCACAACATCTGCAAGACGGCCAGTCCAACTTTAATGCAGCTGTCACAACCAACCAGCAGAGAGCGCTGATTCAGGGACGAGCCACACCGACACATCTGTTGGTTGCTTTGAACAGATCTCAGCATTAACTATTAACTCTAACTATTACCTATTAGATGGTAACTAATAGGAATATTGGTCAACTCTACAAAGATAAAACGTAATAATGATTTACAGAAGCTGATGCCATTGACAATATTAAGTTTCCCTCAAGGCAGAAGCCCACATGGTGACATGGGAGAAGGTTTTCTAAGTATAATTATTATTTGATAATATAAACCAACACCTTGATTAATCGATTGGCAAAAACTTGACAACAATTTTGATAATTGATAATTGATTAATAGTTTAAGGTATTGATCAAGCAAAAATGCAAATGTGAAGATTCCCTGTTTTATATAATTGTTAACTGAATATCTTGTGGACTGTTCAATAAAAAATAAAATAAAATAAAAATAGACAAATAATAATTATCATAATAATACTTCAGATCAATAAAAATAAACAAAATACAAAAGATCAGTGAGTGAAGGGCTGACTACAAAAAAGAATAGAAACAATGCAAGATATAATATTCATGGTAGAAAATGAATAGATAAAAATACAAATAAAAATAAATAAATAAAAACATATTTTGGTTGATGTGTACTGTGGATGTAGGTTTGTATACGTTTTAAATAAATCCAATAATACTACCACTAATAATAATAATAATAATAATAACAATAATAATAACATGCACAGTACTATTAATATTTTACGTAATAGTGAAAAATGACGAAACAGCAGAGAAAAAAATAGAATAAATATGTTAGCAGTACTAATGAAGCTGACAAAACAAAAAAATAAATGAAACCAACAGAAAGAAAATAATAATAATAAAGTAAAAAATAATATATATTATATAATTTTATCAATAGTAAATGGAAATGAAAACAGCAGAAATAACTATATATATAAATGTATACTGTTTATATAAAACAAAAACATAGGATCAATAAATACAATAATATGATATGATATGCTAATATATAATTAAACAGGGATTAAATCAACACGTATGTATGTCTTGTGGACTGTTCAGACAAAACGGGAACGTTTGAGACGTCATCTTGAGCTCTGAACAATTTAAATTTTCTTTTTTTATTTTATAGACCAAATTAATAATAAATTAATGGATGAAAATAATTTAATTTTTTAATTCAATAATTAAAGTAATCATTAGTTTTATGAAAAATAAAAAGATTTATGAACTCAGTTCTCAAGACTTCCCGACTAAATACAGGTTATACTCCACATTCAAAACCTCAAAAAGGAATTATTTTGTAATCACAAAGAATGTCTAGTTACTTTTCAGGGTTCAGGGTTAATGTGTTTTTTCTTTATCCAATCAGGCAAATGGGTGAAAATCTACTTGCTCAAAGTCAATTTTTACTTGCCGCTATACAAATTGTTTTATTTATTAGCTGTAACAATAAATTCAAGATTCAAGATTCCAGATGTTTATTGTCACGCCGGTTGTACAGGTACAAACGTGTGAAATACTTTTTGTTGGGAAGTGTGAAATACTTTTTGTTGGGAAGCTCCATTAAAATAATAAATTATATTACATTTACATTACAATTATAAAAGGAAATACTTTATACAAAGGCATATTAAGAACATATGTATTAAGAATATATACAGTATATACAGTATAAAATATATTTTTGTGTAAGAATGTGTCAAATGAAATATCGATTTAAAAGTCTGATGGCCTGGGGGAAAAAGCTGTTCCTCAGTCTGCTGGTGTGAGTCCTGGAGGTCCTGTAAATACCTAAGTTAATGGTCTGTTTAGTCGTTATATAAATGAATCTGGAGTTTTGCCCACATCCTCTGACGCCACCCAACTGAACTCCTGTTTCCAGGATAATTGAAATGCTCGCTTGCCCTTCAGCTCATAAGCTTGGTCTTGTGAGTGCCTGATCGGTACTGAGCACGTGCTTCTATTAACAGTGATGAGAAGGAAGCGAGAAGGCTCCCTCCTTATCTACTTTCATCATCAGCTCTGGAAAATACTATGTGTTTAATTCTTTTTTTACTACTTGCCCGATCGGGCTATCGAGTTGCTAGATTCACTCGCCCCAACGTGGTGTTTTACTTGCTCCGGGCAATCCTTAATAATGAGTCCTGCTTTTATGATGATGTGTTAATTTCATGAACAAAAACTATGATGACGTATCACATTTGCATAAAGATTAGTGGTGCTGCAACCTCAAAAGCTTTGGTTTAGATTACAATATATGTATTTAGTGTCCTCTCAGGCCTTCTGTAGGTAAACTGGCTACTGCAGTTCTGTGTAGAGATGAAGCTCAGGTGCTTCCTGGTTGAGCGCTGACAGGCCTCCACACAGAAACACAAGCAGACTGACAGAAAGCTGCACCTCCACCTTCCCTCTGCTGCAGATCCTGTTTCACTCCCGGGCCCGTGTTTGTTGTCATTCCCCCGCGGCCTACAAGCTAAAATGTTGTCTTTCATCTCGTCTAACTTTACCCCCCGCCCCCCCACCTACTGTTGTTCCTTTTCAGCGTCGCTGCTCTGAAACGTAAGGCGATCCATTTAGTCGGACAGGAAGGTCTTTGGCAAGTGAGGTCAGGCCCTCGTCTGGAGGGCGCACGGCAGCAGGTCTGGTCAGAGCCAAGGTCAACACCAGGCGTGTGTGTGCAGATGAAACACAAAGACAAATGAGGTGACAGACACTCAACTCACCGTCTGCACATCCCTCTCACAGTTACCCACACACTATATACACTCACCGGCCACTTTATTAGGTACACCTTGCTAGTACCGGGTGGTCTTCATCTGCTTCAAGGTTGGACGTGTTGTGCGTTCAGAGACGGTATTCTGCATACCTTGGTTGTAACGAGTGGTTATTTGAGTTCCTGTTGCCTTTCTATCATCTCCAACCACTCTGCCCATTCTCCTCTGACCTCTGACATCAACAAGGCATTTCCATGCACACAACCCCCGCTCACTGGATCTGTTCTCTTGTTGGGACCATTCTCTGTAAACCCTAGAGATGGTTGTGCGTGAAAATCCCAGTAGATCAGCAGTTTAATACTCAGACCAGCCCGTCTGGCACCAACAACCATGCCACGTTCAAAGTCACTTAAATCCCCTTTCTTCCCCATTCTGATGCTCGGTTTGAACTTCAGCAAGTCGTCTTCACCACGTCTAGATGACGTAACGCATTGAGTTGCTGCCATGTGATTGGCTGATTAGCTATTTGTGTTAACAAGCAATTGAACAGGTGTGCCTAATAAAGTGGCCGGTGAGTGTATATATATATATGTGTGTGTGTGTGTTTAGCTGGAAAAGACAGAGATATGTGGAGCAACACGCTCCCCTGCCGTCCTCTTAGTTTGATAAATGGTTTGTCTTTGTCGTTAAAATGTGGGACGAGTTTCTAATCTCTCCATCGGTGACGCTCCGCCTGCAGGTCACACAAATATAGACAATACCCCACTTCATATGACTGTAAGGATTAGTGAAAACAGCATTAATCATAGTTCAGATCAGCAGCGTGGCAGCGTTAGTGCCCCCATCGCTGCTTTATGATGTTTTACAGTCGGACCACTCCAGAGGAACACACCCTGAAACCCACCGACCCTGATCAATGGGTTTCCCCCGGCAGTGATAGATTACACTCCACAGACAAAGACCGCTTAGGATTAAAGACATTAAATTAGTGGACATGCGTCTTCATACTGGTGGAACCCTGATCCTGTCCTGTTGGTTAATCAACTTCATCAGCTTAGTTGTTAAGTGCCTTGCTCAAGAGCGCCCGGCTATCAGCTGCTGATGGAAGCGTTACTCGTTCACTCCTCCGGCCCAGATTTTCCCAGCTGGTGCAGAACTCAAATTAATGACTCTAATGATTTTTAGTGAGACGCGCACCACAATTTATGTGTGTTATTGTGAACCCTGACAGCTCAGGATAAATCTCTGTGGGTAGCGCTGGATAAACACGCTGGACTCGTGTATCTTCCCAGAAACATAACGTTTTTGACCCAGAAAGCTGCACCAGAGAACGGATAAATGTGGATCACAGGATAAATATTTAGATATCTCGGTTTGATGGACGAGCCGAAGCCGTTCTCTTGGCTGGCCTCCCTCCCGTCTCCCATCCCAGGACACGGGAAACCAGTTAAAAAGACATTTCCAAACATCCACGTCCATTGCGAAATCTATTACAATGACGTCAGCCAGCATTACGTGTGAGCTGACTAAGAAGACACTGTGCAGCCTCTGAAGAGCACTTTACACTGAAGCCTGTAGGTGTCAAATCTTCAATTGGTGGATATCTCATTTAAGAGTCCACAGAGAGCACAGAAGAGCCCACAGAGATCAGCACAGAAGAGTCCACAGAGATCAGCACAGAAGAGTCCACAGAGATCAGCACAGAAGAGTCCACAGAGATCACAGAAGAGCCCACAGAGAGCACAGAAGAGCCCACAGAGATCACAGAAGAGCCCACAGAGATCAGCACAGAAGAGTCCACAGAGATCAGCACAGAAGAGTCCACAGAGATCAGCACAGAAGAGTCCACAGAGATCACAGAAGAGCCCACAGAGATCACAGAAGAGCCCACAGAGATCAGCACAGAAGAGTCCACAGAGATCACAGAAGAGTCCACAGAGATCACAGAAGAGTCCACAGAGATCACAGAAGAGCCCACAGAGATCAGCACAGAAGAGTCCACAGAGATCAGCACAGAAGAGTCCACAGAGATCAGCACAGAAGAGTCCACAGAGATCACAGAAGAGTCCACAGAGATCACAGAAGAGTCCACAGAGATCACAGAAGAGCCCACAGAGATCAGCACAGAAGAGTCCACAGAGATCACAGAAGAGTCCACAGAGATCACAGAAGAGTCCACAGAGATCACAGAAGAGCCCACAGAGATCACAGAAGAGTCCACAGAGATCACAGAAGAGCCCACAGAGATCACAGAAGAGTCCACAGAGATCACAGAAGAGTCCACAGAGATCACAGAAGAGCCCACAGAGATCAGCACAGAAGAGTCCACAGAGATCAGCACAGAAGAGTCCACAGAGATCACAGAAGAGCCCACAGAGATCACAGAAGAGCCCACAGAGATCAGCACAGAAGAGTCCACAGAGATCACAGAAGAGCCCACAGAGATCACAGAAGAGTCCACAGAGATCACAGAAGAGTCCACAGAGATCACAGAAGAGCCCACAGAGATCAGCACAGAAGAGTCCACAGAGATCACAGAAGAGTCCACAGAGATCACAGAAGAGTCCACAGAGATCACAGAAGAGCCCACAGAGATCACAGAAGAGTCCACAGAGATCACAGAAGAGCCCACAGAGATCACAGAAGAGTCCACAGAGATCACAGAAGAGTCCACAGAGATCACAGAAGAGCCCACAGAGATCAGCACAGAAGAGTCCACAGAGATCACAGAAGAGTCCACAGAGATCACAGAAGAGCCCACAGAGATCACAGAAGAGTCCACAGAGATCACAGAAGAGCCCACAGAGATCACAGAAGAGTCCACAGAGATCACAGAAGAGTCCACAGAGATCACAGAAGAGCCCACAGAGATCAGCACAGAAGAGTCCACAGAGATCACAGAAGAGTCCACAGAGATCACAGAAGAGTCCACAGAGATCACAGAAGAGTCCACAGAGATCACAGAAGAGCCCACAGAGATCAGCACAGAAGAGTCCACAGAGATCACAGAAGAGTCCACAGAGATCACAGAAGAGTCCACAGAGATCACAGAAGAGCCCACAGAGATCACAGAAGAGTCCACAGAGATCACAGAAGAGCCCACAGAGATCACAGAAGAGTCCACAGAGATCACAGAAGAGTCCACAGAGATCACAGAAGAGCCCACAGAGATCACAGAAGAGTCCACAGAGATCACAGAAGAGCCCACAGAGATCACAGAAGAGTCCACAGAGATCACAGAAGAGTCCACAGAGATCACAGAAGAGCCCACAGAGATCAGCACAGAAGAGTCCACAGAGATCACAGAAGAGAAAAGTCAGAAAAATATTTTAAAAAAATCTGAAAAAATATGAAAAAGAGTCTGAAAAAAAGTCCAAAAAAATTTCCGTAAAAAGACTGATGTATGATTGGAGCATATTGTTTTATGCTAAATGCAGTACCTGTGAGGGTTTCTGGATCAATATCTGTCATTGATTTGTGTTGTTAATTGATTTACAATAATAAATATATACATACATTTACATAAAGCAGCATATTTCTACTCCCATGTGGCGTAACGTTAACTTGAACAGTTGATAATGTGTAAAATGCTTAAAGGAAAATGTGATATGATAGAACTAGTTTTTAATAATGACCTAATAATTGATTGAAGCCACCATATTGAAGGACAGACGGCTGATCCAGGAACCGGAAGCTGTGACATATTTAACAGTTTTTCTACCAAAATCTTTGGGAAAAGAATAAAAGAATGGTAACGTTAACTTAACGTTCCTCCTCGTAGATCATAAACCCTTTAATATAATAACGACTGGTTGAAACCGGTTGAGAAATGTAGACGTTATAGTGCTTTTTAGCCAGAGAAACGGCAGCTCCCCCGTTCACTAGTAGAGGGTTACAGGCCGGTCTGGTCAGGTCCACTATGGCGCCCACGTTGACGTACAATCCAGGAGTCAATGCGGCGTTTATGTATATATGTTTATGGTTAATAAGGTACCAGCAGCTCACTTGGAGCAGGTTATCCAGCCATGAACAGTAGTAGTGATAGCAGCTGTGGTAGTAGGATTATTGTTAGTAGTAGCAGCAGTAATAATGGTGTAATATACATGTTGTGGGGCCTCTGCTGTAAGGTCAGATCTCTCTGCTATAAGCTGGAGTGTGTGTGGGTGTGTGTGTGTGTGGATGCAGCCTGTCTGGGCCTGTCAGTACTCAGCTCTGCAGCCTGAGCGGCTCATTGATGCTCCTCTGATGGGAGGAGTGTTGCTCCTTAATGACCAATCAGCAGCAGCAGATACTGCATCTCCTGCAGCAACATGTGTGTTATGACAGAAACAGAGAGCGAGCCAGAAAACACCCTCCAAACCCACATAGTGACACGAAGAGACGAGAAGCATTAACACAGGATTATTTTCCTTTTATTAGACTCCATAAACTAAAGCATCATGTTAGAGTGAAGCCTGCACCCTAAAGAATTACCTTTACATCGTAGGTTGATAGCTGATAATGCACAAACTGAATGCAAACTGGTGACCTCTGAAAAATGTCGGACAAAAAAGTCTGAAACAAAAGATCTGAAAAAAGAGATCTGAAAAAAATTCCGAAAAAAAGTCTGAAAAATGTCCGAAACAAAAGATCTGAAAAAAAGTCAGAAAAATGTCCGAAAAAAAAGATCTGAAAAAAGTCTGAAAAATGTCCGAAACGAAAGATCTGAAAAAAAAGATCTAAAAATGTCAGAAAAAAAAGATCTGAAAAATGTCGGACAAAAAAAGTCTGAAAAAAATATTTGAAAATGTCCGAAACAAAAGATCTGAAAAATGTCCGAAAAAAAAGTCTGAAAAATGTCGGACAAAAAAAGTCTGAAAAATGTCCGAAACAAAAGATCTGAAAAATGTCGGACAAAAAAAGTCTGAAAAAAATATTTGAAAATGTCCGAAACAAAAGTCTGAAAAAAGTCTGAAAAATGAACGAAAAAAAAAATCTGAAAAATGTCCGGAACAAAAGATCTGAAAAATGTCCGAAAAAAAAGTCTGAAAAATGAACGAAAAAAAAAATCTGAAAAATGTCGGACAAAAAAAGTCTGAAAAAAATATCTGAAAATGTCCGAAACAAAAGATCTGAAAAAAAAGATCTGAAAAATGTCAGAAAAAAAAGTCTGAAAAATGTCAGAAACAAAAGATCTGAAAAAAAATCAGAAAAATGTCAGAAAAAAAAGTCTGAAAAAAATATCTGAAAAATGTCCGAAAAAAAAGTCTGAAAAAAATGTCCGAAACAAAAGATCTGAAAATGTCCGAAAAAAAAGTCTGAAAAAAATGGCCGGAACAAAAGATCTGAAAAAAAATATCTGAAAAATGTCCGAAAAAAAAGTCTGAAAAATATCTGAAAAAAAATATCTGAAAACAAAGATCTGAAAAAATTTCCAAAACAAAAGTTTTAAAAATGTCCGAAATGAAAGATCTGAAAAAAAAGATCTGAAAAATGTCAGGAAAAAGGTCTGAAAAAAAAAGATCTGAAAAATGTCGGACAAAAAAAGTCTGAAAAAATAGTCTGGAAAAAAGACCTGAAAAATTGTCCGAAAAAAAAGTCTGAAAAATGTCCGAAACAAAAGTCTGAAAAAAAGACTGAAAAATGAACGAAAAAAAAGTCTGAAAAAAGTCCGAAAATAAAGTCTGAAAAAAAAGTCTGAAAAATTTCCAGAACAAAACATCTGAAAAAAAATATCTGAAAAATGTCCGGAACAAAAGATCTGAAAAAAAATATCTGAAAAATGTCGGACAAAAAAAGTCTGAAAAAAATATTTAAAAATGTCCGAAAAAAAAGTCTGAAAAAAGTCTGAAAGAAATATCTGAAAATGTCCGAAAAAAAAGATCTGAAAAATGTCCGGAACAAAAGATCTGAAAAAAAAGATCTGAAAAATGTCCGAAAAAAAAGTCTGAAAAAAATGTCCGGAACAAAAGATCTGAAAAAAAATATCTGAAAAATGTCCGAAAAAAAAGTCTGAAAAATGTCTGAAAAAAAATATCTGAAAACAAAGATCTGAAAAAATTTCCAAAACAAAAGTTTTAAAAATGTCCGAAATGAAAGATCTGAAAAAAAAGATCTGAAAAATGTCAGGAAAAAGGTCTGAAAAAAAAAGATCTGAAAAATGTCGGACAAAAAAAGTCTGAAAAAATAGTCTGGAAAAAAGACCTGAAAAATTGTCCGAAAAAAAAGTCTGAAAAATGTCCGAAACAAAAGTCTGAAAAAAAGACTGAAAAATGAACGAAAAAAAAGTCTGAAAAAAGTCCGAAAATAAAGTCTGAAAAAAAAGTCTGAAAAATTTCCAGAACAAAACATCTGAAAAAAAATATCTGAAAAATGTCCGGAACAAAAGATCTGAAAAAAAATATCTGAAAAATGTCGGACAAAAAAAGTCTGAAAAAAATATTTAAAAATGTCCGAAAAAAAAGTCTGAAAAAAGTCTGAAAGAAATATCTGAAAATGTCCGAAAAAAAAGATCTGAAAAATGTCCGGAACAAAAGATCTGAAAAAAAAGATCTGAAAAATGTCCGAAAAAAAAGTCTGAAAAAAATGTCCGGAACAAAAGATCTGAAAAAAAATATCTGAAAAATGTCCGAAAAAAAAGTCTGAAAAATGTCTGAAAAAAAATATCTGAAAACAAAGATCTGAAAAAATTTCCAAAACAAAAGTTTTAAAAATGTCCGAAATGAAAGATCTGAAAAAAAAGATCTGAAAAATGTCAGGAAAAAGGTCTGAAAAAAAAAGATCTGAAAAATGTCGGACAAAAAAAGTCTGAAAAAATAGTCTGGAAAAAAGACCTGAAAAATTGTCCGAAAAAAAAGTCTGAAAAATGTCCGAAACAAAAGTCTGAAAAAAAGACTGAAAAATGAACGAAAAAAAAGTCTGAAAAAAGTCCAAAAATAAAGTCTGAAAAAAAAGTCTGAAAAATTTCCAGAACAAAACATCTGAAAAAAAAGATCTGAAAAATGTCCGGAACAAAAGATCTGAAAAAAAATATCTGAAAAATGTCGGACAAAAAAAGTCTGAAAAAAATATTTAAAAATGTCCGAAAAAAAAGTCTGAAAAAAGTCTGAAAGAAATATCTGAAAAATGTCCGAAACAAAAGATCTGAAAAATGTCCGAAAAAAAATTCTGAAAAAAAAGATCTGAAAACAAAGATCTGAAAAAATTTCCAAAACAAAAGTTTTAAAAATGTCCGAAACGAAGGATCTGAAAAAAAAGATCTGAAAAATGTCAGGAAAAAGGTCTGAAAAAAAAAGATCTGAAAAATGTCGGACAAAAAATGTCTGAAAAAAAGATCTGAAGAATGTCGGACAAAAAAAGTCTGAAAAAATAGTCTGGAAAAAAGACCTGAAAAATTGTCCGAAAAAAAAGTCTGAAAAATGTCCGAAACAAAAGTCTGAAAAAAAGACTGAAAAATTAACGAAAAAAAAGTCTGAAAAAAGTCTGAAAAAAAAGTCTGAAAAAAAAGTCTGAAAAATTTCCAGAACAAAAGATCTGAAAAAAAAGATCTGAAAAATGTCGGACAAAAAAAGTCTGAAAAAAATATTTAAAAATGTCCGAAAAAAAAGTCTGAAAAAAGTCTGAAAAATGACCGAAAAAAAAGTCTGAAAAAAAATATCTGAAAAATGTCGGACAAAACAAGTCTGAAAAAAAGATCTGAAAATGTCCGAAAAAAAAGTCTGAAAAATGTCCGAAACAAAAGATCTGAAAAAAAATATCTGAAAAATGTCCGAAAAAAAATTCTGAAAAATGTCCGAAACAAAAGATCTGAAAAAAATATCTGAAAAATGTCCGGAAAAAGGTCTGAAAAAAAAATATCTGAAAAATGTCCGAAAAAAATGTCTGAAAAAAAGATCTGGAAAATGTCGGACAAAAAAAGTCTGAAAAAAAAGTTCGAAAAATGTCAAACAAAAGACCTGAAAAATTGCCCGAAAAAAAAGTCTGAAAAATGTCCGAAACAAAAGTCTGAAAAAAAGACTGAAAAATGAACGAAAAAAAAGTCTGAAAAAAGTCTGAAAAATTTCCAGAACAAAAGATCTGAAAAAAAAGATCTGAAAAATGTCCGGAACAAAAGATCTGAAAAAAATATCTGAAAAATGTCCGGAAAAAGGTCTGAAAAAAAGATATCTGAAAAAAATTCCGAAACAAAAGTCTGAAAAATGTCCGAAATGAAAGATCTGAAAAATAATATCTGAAAAATGTCCGGAAAAAGGTCTGAAAAAAAAATATCTGAAAAATGTCCGAAAAAAATGTCGGACAAAAAAAGTCTGAAAAAAAAGTTCGAAAAATGTCAAACAAAAGACCTGAAAAATTGTCCGAAAAAAAAGTCTGAAAAATGTCCGAAACAAAAGTCTGAAAAAAAGACTAGAAAAATGAACGAAAAAAAAGTCTGAAAAAAGTCTGAAAAATTTCCAGAACAAAAGATCTGAAAAAAAAATCTGAAAAATGTCCGGAACAAAAGATCTGAAAAAAAATATCTGAAAAATGTCCGAAAAAAAAGTCTGAAAAATATCTGAAAAAAAATATCTGAAAACAAAGATCTGAAAAAATTTCCAAAACAAAAGTTTTAAAAATGTCCGAAATGAAAGATCTGAAAAAAAAGATCTGAAAAATGTCAGGAAAAAGGTCTGAAAAAAAAAGATCTGAAAAATGTCGGACAAAAAAAGTCTGAAAAAATAGTCTGGAAAAAAGACCTGAAAAATTGTCCGAAAAAAAAGTCTGAAAAATGTCCGAAACAAAAGTCTGAAAAAAAGACTGAAAAATGAACGAAAAAAAAGTCTGAAAAAAGTCCGAAAATAAAGTCTGAAAAAAAAGTCTGAAAAATTTCCAGAACAAAACATCTGAAAAAAAATATCTGAAAAATGTCCGGAACAAAAGATCTGAAAAAAAATATCTGAAAAATGTCGGACAAAAAAAGTCTGAAAAAAATATTTAAAAATGTCCGAAAAAAAAGTCTGAAAAAAGTCTGAAAGAAATATCTGAAAATGTCCGAAAAAAAAGATCTGAAAAATGTCCGGAACAAAAGATCTGAAAAAAAAGATCTGAAAAATGTCCGAAAAAAAAGTCTGAAAAAAATGTCCGGAACAAAAGATCTGAAAAAAAATATCTGAAAAATGTCCGAAAAAAAAGTCTGAAAAATGTCTGAAAAAAAATATCTGAAAACAAAGATCTGAAAAAATTTCCAAAACAAAAGTTTTAAAAATGTCCGAAATGAAAGATCTGAAAAAAAAGATCTGAAAAATGTCAGGAAAAAGGTCTGAAAAAAAAAGATCTGAAAAATGTCGGACAAAAAAAGTCTGAAAAAATAGTCTGGAAAAAAGACCTGAAAAATTGTCCGAAAAAAAAGTCTGAAAAATGTCCGAAACAAAAGTCTGAAAAAAAGACTGAAAAATGAACGAAAAAAAAGTCTGAAAAAAGTCCAAAAATAAAGTCTGAAAAAAAAGTCTGAAAAATTTCCAGAACAAAACATCTGAAAAAAAAGATCTGAAAAATGTCCGGAACAAAAGATCTGAAAAAAAATATCTGAAAAATGTCGGACAAAAAAAGTCTGAAAAAAATATTTAAAAATGTCCGAAAAAAAAGTCTGAAAAAAGTCTGAAAGAAATATCTGAAAAATGTCCGAAACAAAAGATCTGAAAAATGTCCGAAAAAAAATTCTGAAAAAAAAGATCTGAAAACAAAGATCTGAAAAAATTTCCAAAACAAAAGTTTTAAAAATGTCCGAAACGAAGGATCTGAAAAAAAAGATCTGAAAAATGTCAGGAAAAAGGTCTGAAAAAAAAAGATCTGAAAAATGTCGGACAAAAAATGTCTGAAAAAAAGATCTGAAGAATGTCGGACAAAAAAAGTCTGAAAAAATAGTCTGGAAAAAAGACCTGAAAAATTGTCCGAAAAAAAAGTCTGAAAAATGTCCGAAACAAAAGTCTGAAAAAAAGACTGAAAAATTAACGAAAAAAAAGTCTGAAAAAAAAGTCTGAAAAAAAAGTCTGAAAAATTTCCAGAACAAAAGATCTGAAAAAAAAGATCTGAAAAATGTCGGACAAAAAAAGTCTGAAAAAAATATTTAAAAATGTCCGAAAAAAAAGTCTGAAAAAAGTCTGAAAAATGACCGAAAAAAAAGTCTGAAAAAAAATATCTGAAAAATGTCGGACAAAACAAGTCTGAAAAAAAGATCTGAAAATGTCCGAAAAAAAAGTCTGAAAAATGTCCGAAACAAAAGATCTGAAAAAAAATATCTGAAAAATGTCCGAAAAAAAATTCTGAAAAATGTCCGAAACAAAAGATCTGAAAAAAATATCTGAAAAATGTCCGGAAAAAGGTCTGAAAAAAAAATATCTGAAAAATGTCCGAAAAAAATGTCTGAAAAAAAGATCTGGAAAATGTCGGACAAAAAAAGTCTGAAAAAAAAGTTCGAAAAATGTCAAACAAAAGACCTGAAAAATTGCCCGAAAAAAAAGTCTGAAAAATGTCCGAAACAAAAGTCTGAAAAAAAGACTGAAAAATGAACGAAAAAAAAGTCTGAAAAAAGTCTGAAAAATTTCCAGAACAAAAGATCTGAAAAAAAAGATCTGAAAAATGTCCGGAACAAAAGATCTGAAAAAAATATCTGAAAAATGTCCGGAAAAAGGTCTGAAAAAAAGATATCTGAAAAAAATTCCGAAACAAAAGTCTGAAAAATGTCCGAAATGAAAGATCTGAAAAATAATATCTGAAAAATGTCCGGAAAAAGGTCTGAAAAAAAAATATCTGAAAAATGTCCGAAAAAAATGTCGGACAAAAAAAGTCTGAAAAAAAAGTTCGAAAAATGTCAAACAAAAGACCTGAAAAATTGTCCGAAAAAAAAGTCTGAAAAATGTCCGAAACAAAAGTCTGAAAAAAAGACTAGAAAAATGAACGAAAAAAAAGTCTGAAAAAAGTCTGAAAAATTTCCAGAACAAAAGATCTGAAAAAAAAGATCTGAAAAATGTCCGGAACAAAAGATCTGAAAAAAAAGATCTGAAAAATGTCAGAAAAAAAATTCTGAAAAATGTCCGAAACAAAAGATCTGAAAAAAATATCTGAAAAATGTCCGGAAAAAGGTCTGAAAAAAAGATATCTGAAAAAAATTCCGAAACAAAAGTCTGAAAAATGTCCGAAATGAAAGATCTGAAAAATAATATCTGAAAAATGTCCGGAAAAAGGTCTGAAAAAAAAATATCTGAAAAATGTCCGAAAAAAATGTCTGAAAAAACGATCTGGAAAATGTCGGACAAAAAAAGTCTGAAAAAAAAGTTCGAAAAATTGTTAATATTGCTGAAAATGTGACAAGCTGGAGACACTACAGGTGATATCACCATGAAACGTTCCCTAGTTTATTATTTACATTAAGACAATTTATTTTTCTGTGTGTAAATATGCAAATGAGGCATTATCTTATTAAATATGTTCATACATTTCCAGAACATAAATGTGAACATTAGATAAAGCCAGGTTCAAAATTCTTGTTTCGTTTTGTTGACAATTTAGAGTCAAACATACTGAGGGAATGTTGGAGATCTCTTTTCATCACTCTATAAATCAGAAAATACTGTCAACAGCCATACAACCTTTGCCATGTTTTTAGTAATAAAGTGATCTATAAATCAGGTTATGAATGATATATGAACAAACCCCTCTGTAGAAACCTTCAGAACATAGAGAGGAATGAAACTGGAGAGTTTGGTGGATGTAAGAGCTGCTGAGGTGAAGATCTGTGGCTCAGAGTCTGAGACAAATACAGCCTTTAAAGATATGGATTGTAAAAATGTCATACATTTTCGAGACACACGTCTTCTTCTATGGTGTTCCTCAAGGTCTTGGTGTCTTAATGTGGTATTTTGGAGGATTATTGATTATCATCTTTATCAATTCTCCAGTGGTAAAAAATGGTTAAATTTAGCACCAAATCTGTGGAACAAATGGTATCAACCCAACAACGGCTGCAACAACTGATGAGACATAATAGAGCATGGAGATGACCATCAGATACTTCTATCATCATGTTCTAAACCATGATACACTTTTACATTTCATTAATTAATGTTTATTACAGATTAATGACTGGAACATCTTGACCCTCAGTGCTGAGCTGCATCTCAGATTAATCTTCAGGTTCTCAGCTTTCAGATGATGTACACCACTTCTATGTGACATCTACTGTTGACCTGCTATCTCCTCCTAAACACCCTCTAAAGACCCCCTAGACCCCCTAAAGACCCCCTAGACCCCTAAAGACCCCCTAGACCCCCTAAAGACCCCCTAGACCCCTAAAGACCCCCTAGACCCCTAAAGACCCCCTGGACCCCCTGAAGACACCCCAAAGACCCCCAAAGACCCCCTGGATCACCTAGAGACCCCCTAGACCCCCTAAATACCCCCTAAATACCCCCTGAAGAGCCCCTGGACCCCCTGAAGACCCCTTAAAGACCCCCTAAAGACCCCCTGATAGTGGGAGATGTGCAGCCGACGGGCCGAGAGCGCCGCTGATGACTGATATGGTCGATTGATCTATGATGATCCATAAGGCATTTAATGCACACAGATGTTTATGTGTGATATTTAGAATTGATGATAAACATCTGGAGACATCAGCTCAGAGTACAGATGTGAAACAAGTTGTGTTGGTAGAGGTCAGATTAAGAGACTTCAGTGTGCCACGGTTGGATCCTGGACGTCATCCAACCCCCTCACACACACAACTCACAAACTCAAATGAAACTCACCACTTTGTGAAAAACGTTCAGCAAATCACAGTTTTAAATTGAAACACGTTGATGAACACACACACACACACACACACACACACACACACACACACACACACACACACACATACACAGTGTACTGTCTACTGTGTGTCGGAGAGCAGACTGGGGGGTGGAGTGTCAGACTGATCAGCAACAGACAGACTAAATATTAAAATGTGTGACGCAGGTTTGTGTGTGTCCGGATGAATGACCTCCATCAGTGTTGTTACTCACAGGAGAAGCAGAAAGAAGAGCTTCGTGTCGAAGCACACGTTCTCCTGGAGGAACATTTCATCAAGTACAACTCCTACTTTACTGGGTGTTTCCATTTTCTGATCCTTTATACTTACTTAGAGGAAAATGTTGTACTTTTTGTAAATAGTTACTAGTTTTATTTCCTCTTATAGAACATTTTTATAACAGTACATATTAATTAAAATGAGATCCAACAGTAAACATACTGCTATGAAATAATGCTGCTGTATAATGAGGACTTTTCATACATTTAGTTTAGTAATATTTTGAATGCAGGACTTTTCTTGTTTGGGAATATTTTACAATGTAGTACTTTAAGAACCTGAATACTTCTTCCAGGTGTATTCAGAGTATTAGATGTGATAGCAGTGGTAGAAATCAACCAACAGGAACATACAGTCAGTGCTATACCCGTTAAAGTAGCAGATAAACATTAACAGAACGTCAGGACGTTTAAATTAAAGTTTAGATTTAGAGATGTCATTTATATTCAGGGGGTGGACAAAATAAGAGGAACACCTGTAAAAGTTTATGTAAACTACAACAACAACATCAGACATTCCTGCAAAATGAAATACTTGTTAAGGCTGTCAGAGAAATCGTACTTTCAACTGTTTTGATTGAATGTTTGAGGGTGTAGTTTGAAATATAGTTGGTTTGAAATATAGACTGTCATTTTTTTGTCATTTTTTTTTTCCAGCATAAATTTGAATAATGACGCTGATATGTTGTGGAGTAAATACATTTATTTATTTTATTTTTTTTAGTTTAATGTAAAACTGGAAAAATGTAACAATCAACAGTGTTCCTATCACATAATGCAGCCAAATATAGATTATTATGGTTATAATAATAATAAAAATAAAATATATAAATATTATTATTATTATTATTATCATAGCAATACTACTACTACTACTACTATTACTACTACTACTACTAATAATAATAATACTAATAATGATAATAATAATAATAATAATAATAATAATAATAATAATAATAATAATAATAATAATGATAATAATAATATTATTATCATTATTATTATTATTATAATAACACTTATAAGCATAATGATAATAATCATCTTTATCACCTTTTTGGCTCAATAATAATCATAATAATCTATATTTTGCTGCATTATGTGATAGGAAGACTGTTGATTGCTAGATTTTTTTCAGTTTTACATTAAAATAAAAAACAATGTATTTACTCCACAACAAATCAGCGTCATCATTAATATTAATGCTGCAAAAAAGAAGAAGAAAAATGGCCAAAACATTACATTATTATTATTATTATTATTATTATTATCATTATTATTATCATTATTATTATTATTATTATTATTATTATTATTATTATTATTATCATTATTATTATTATTATTATTATTATTATTATTATTATCATTATTATTATTATTATTATTATTATTATTATTATTATTATTATTATCATTATTATTATTATTATTATTATTATTATTATTATTATCATTATTATTATTATTATTATTATTATTATTATTATCATTATTATTATTATCCTGGCTGTGTGCAGCAGGTAGTGGAGGTGTTGAGCTGCAGACTGTCGCCTCTCTGTCTCGTCTTTATTTGCCTCCATCAGTGTCTGTCCTGCGGCCTGCAGCTCCTCTTATCAGCTCTGTGTTTCTGTGTTTACCTCTCCATTAATCCCCATTAGCAGGAGGAGAAGGAGGAGGAGGCATTAGGCTGCTCTGCTGGACTTTACTGCTGTTTAGTCCAACAGGAGATCAGCTGGTTAACAGCTCAGACTGACAGAGATAACACACACATATCTATTATCCTATCTGCTCTTAAGAAATCACATTTCATTTCATTCAATTGAAAGGAACAACGTGCGTAAAGTAGTTTGTGGAGCCAGGAAATAATAACTTAAACCATATCTTTTAACTCCATATCTTTTAACTCCATATCTTTTAAATCAAAGCTTCAAACTTTCCTGTTTGCTGCCTTTTATTAAACCAGATAATGATCTTATATACTGCACTAGAGCTTTTACTCTTGTGTGTTAGCTTCTATCCTAGCTTTTATTTTTAGCTTGTTTTTATTTTCTAATCTTTAATGTTTTTATAACTGTTTTAATTATGTCTTAATGTTCTTTTGCACTTTGTCACAATGTTCTTGAATGTTTATGTAAAGCACTTTGAATCTCCCTGTTGCTGAAATGTGCTCTACAGATAAAGCTGCCTCGCATATCTTAAAATATTACAACATGCATGAGACAATGTTCCATAAAGACCCATTTCTCATGTTGACTCACCGCTGAGCTGCTGTCTGTCAGTCAGCAGAGCTGCTGCAGCTCCAGATCCACCAGTATTAACGAGGTTTCAGTGGGAGTTGTTGTAGTAAATGTGGCTCCTGCTGTTTGTTCTCAGTCTTAGCTGCTGTCTCGCATTAGGACGTGAGAGTGGCTGTAATTACACATTACTCAGACTGGAGGAGGAACAATTACGCGCACAGAAACACAGCAGTTGATGCCTTCCATCTCTAATTTTCACTCAACTTCCATGATCATTTTTTTGTTCTGAAGAATTATTATCACAGCAAATAATTTGGCAGGTTTTTCTCCCATAAAGGAGAAGAAGAGGATCCCCCCCCCCCCTCATTAGTGCGCAATGGCTAATTAACGGCGCCAATTAGGCTGCACGACCTCAAATAAAGAAGCATTGTAACCTCCGAAACATCTATTAAAAAAAAATGTTTTCCTAATTTATACCTGTTGATTGTTTTATTTTAATATTTCGAATAATCTATAATGATTTAGTCCAAAGTCTTCAAATGACTTCTTTTAGTCCAATTTACAATTAATATATATATATATATTAATATAATATTAATATAATTAATATATATAACAGAGAAAAGCAGCAAATTCTCACATCTGAGAAGCTGGAATCAAATAATAATTTTTGGCAGTTTCGTTTTGATAAATGATTATTTTCTGAACGACTCATCAAATAATGGAGTAAATATTTCAACAATATAACAAACTTTAACCAAACAAAAACCAAAATGTATTTTGGTTTTGGATCATGTAATCAGTACACTGTAAACACTCTGTTAATGTCCAGCAGGATTTCAACAGTATGAACCTGTTATTGATAAAAACTTTACTGTTAATACAAAAGAAAAGCTGTTAAATTAATAACTGAACTATAATGCATTCTTTAAAAACATCCCTTTCCTGCTGATCAGCTGTCTAAAGTCTCATCAGTAACAGCTTCATGCAGGATTTGTTGAGTTCTGGCACCTGATCTGCTCATGTGAGGCTTGTTCATTGAACATGATCTTAAAATCAGTGAATTATCTTTATTGTTCTTCATCACATGTTGTTCTGGTTTCATTCTGTGCTTGTAGCAGCAACAAGTCTATTAGAGCCTTTTCCTAACAACCTTTAGTTGTATTTAGTGTGACTATTCCTATGTCTGTAACCTGCTAAGTCTATTCATCTAGGCACAAAATAATGTTTATTAAAATGTATGCAAAAAATAAATAGTGCATTAAATTAAATCAGTAAGATAATGTAAAAGAAAGGTGAAAAACAGCTATATAATGTATCTTTAAACAATAAATTAACTGTAAAATACTGGAATTAATAAAAAAAACAGTGTTTTTCATTAACGGTACAAAGCTGTACATTTCAGCGACAATATAATAATATTAATTTTACAGTAACAGTTCTTTACTGTTATTTTACTGGGACATTCTTACAAGTGTAAGAATACAATGCATTCCATTTTAGCCACATTGGAAAACTCATTTTATCAGAGGAGAACTAACTAAATATAATAGCTATAGTTAATATTATATGATTATTCAGATGTGACCTTTTTCTTTTAAAAAATATTTTTAAAAAGTAATTAGAACGTATTGTTATTATTATCCAAAGGTTTTAATCTGGACAGGGATATTAAAGGGATTTATAGATTCAGTGTTTTTTAGACGCCAATGATCTCAAGGTTAAAATTAACATTATTATACTGTTGTTTTTTTTATTAATTTCAGAGTATTTTACAGTTAATTTATTGTTTAAAGATACATTATATAGCTGTTATTCACCTTTCTTTTACATTATCTTACTGATTTGTTTTAATGCACTATTTATTTTTTACATACATTTTAATAAACATTATTTTTTGCCTATAGATGAATAGACTTAGCAGGTTACAGACATAGGAATAGTCACACTAAATACAACTAAAGGTTGTTAGGAGAAAGGCTCTAATAGACTTGTTGCTGCTACAAGCACAGAATGAAACCAGAACAACATGTGACGAAGAACAATACAGATAATTCACTGATTTTAAGATCATGTTCAATGAACAAGCCTCACATGAGCAGATCAGGTGCCAGAACTCAACAAATCCTGCATGAAGCTGTTACTGATGAGACTTTAGACAGCTGATCAGTAAAGTGATGTTTGTTAAGAATGCATTATAGTTCAGTTATTAATTTAACAGCTTTTCTTTAGTATTAACAGTAAAGTTTTTATCAATAACAGGTTCATACTGTTGGAATCCTGCTTTAAGTTAACAGAGATTGTTTACAGTGCTTTAATATCCCTGTCCAGATTAAAACCTTTCTGTGAAATCGCTGTAGTATAACTCTGATATCTTTGTTCAGTGTTCTTCTGAGTGTCAGTGCGGTAGTTACCTGTGAGAATAACTCGGTCTGAGCTGAAATAACCCTGAAACTGAAAGAATAGCTGTCCATTCTCCACACGAGGATAAATGGTGAAACTTGTAGCAATAAAACCTCTTGTTGTTTCTTCTTTCACACATGGCCTCCCTGCTGCTCCTCACCTCCAGCCTGCTGCCCTGCAGCCTCGCTGCTGCTGCATGGGCATCTCGGAGAGCTTTTCTCCAAGAACAAAACGAGCCTCCTGAAGGGGAACTGAAGGGGAACAAAAGTGACCACATTTCCCCCCCCGTGTCTCCTTCTCCTCTTCTCTTCTCTGCTAGAATAACCCGCTGCCTGTCCCTCAAATTGGAATATTAGGACGTCAATCTCACGGCCTCTGTGCGCTTTTGTCTTTGCTGAGTGCTCGGTTCTGCCTACATCACACCTTTTGTCCGACAATCCAATAAGAGCCATTATTCCCGCTCCTCAGACCCGCTGCAGCTCGCTCCTCTCGGCTATTTTAGGTGCTTAATCGCGTCCTTTAAAGGACCTCAAATGGAGAATAACTTCCTCCTTTCAGGTCGCCTGGCACCGGGACAAAGAGTTCCTGTGGCCGGCCTCCTCCTCCTCCTCCTCCTCCTCCTCCTCCTCCTCCTCCTCCTCTTCCTCCTCCTCCTCCTTCTCCTCCTCCTCCTCTTCCTCTTCCTCCTCCTCCTACACCTCCTCCTCTCTCTCTCTCTCTCTCTCTCTCCTCCTCCTCCTCCTCCTCCTCTCTCTCCTCCTCCACCTCCTCCTTTTCCTCCTCCTCCTCTTCCTCCTCCTCCTCTCTCTCCTCCTCCACCTTTTACTCCTCCTCCTCCTCCTCCCTCCTCCACCTCCTCCTCTCTCTCCTCCTCCTCCTCCTCCTCCTCCTCTCTCCTCTCTCCTCTTCCTCCTCCACCTCCTCCTCCTCTCTTTCCACCTCCTCCTCCTCTCTCTCTATTATTTCTTTTCATTATTTAGTGTGATGTATTTTACTATTGTTTCCACAGCACAGAAGTTTAGCATCCAAAAATATGGAAGTTTTTATTGGACTTTATTAGTTGTAACAGAAGACATTCCACAAATGTGTACCATGATCTGCAGATCCACAAACATGTATCTTTGTATTTGTGTTGAGTGAAGTCACATCCACAAAATACAGGGCGATTTGTAAATACACATAACTTGTGACTTTACACAACACAAATACAAAAACACATGTTTGTGGATATAGTGAAATATCTGCAGATCATGGTACACATTTGTGGAATGTCTTCTGTGGATTACAACTAATAAAGTCCAATAAAAACGTCCATCCAAAAGAAGGATCAAATCTTTGTTTTTGCCCGGATACAGAATCAAACGCACCTTTTCATCATTTCTCTGATTTATTTGAATAGATGTGAAATAGACTAAAACAATTCTCTGTCGAGCCCAAAAAAACAAACACTTTAAAGCAATTCAATCTCTCCATAGGCTAAAAAATATACCATGTTAAAAACAAACATTAAAAAAATCTTCTTTTTGAGTTCAAATGAGGAGAAATGCGCAAAGTCTGGTGCGTAATTCCTCCTCCTGTTGCTTCAGTGCCAAACTAGAAAACTAGAGCACCAACGATTGAAATGTCGCCAGTTCAGTGTGACGTCCAGCCTTTACGCACACTGATGTCGGCTGTAATACTCTCTGAAGCAGCTGGAGATATGAGTGAAATCTCATCTCACCTGACAGCTGAATCCAAACTCACATCCCTTATATTAAAGCAACACTGTTTTCCGAAATGAAAGCGCTCCATGGGGCTGTGGCTCAGAGGGTAGTCCACCAATCAGAAGGTCGGAATGAGTCTTTAGATTAGATCCTGATGTGCAAAGTTGGCACCTTAGTAGCCTCTGATATCAGTGTATGAATGTGTGTGTGAATGGGTGAATACTG
Source organism: Sebastes fasciatus (assembly GCF_043250625.1). NCBI lineage: Eukaryota > Metazoa > Chordata > Actinopteri > Perciformes > Sebastidae > Sebastes > Sebastes fasciatus. Next base: position 42,224,848 of record NC_133797.1, read on the forward strand.
ACATGTAATGTAAAGAGCTTTGAGTGGTTGGAAGACTAGAAAAGAGATATATAAATGCAAGTCCATTTACCATTTACCATAAAAGAGATACCCTGGTTGTGTTGTGGTGTTGTGGAGAGGTGGAGAGGTGATGAGGCTACCAGGTGTGATGTGGAGATGCTACCAGGTGTGTTGTGGTGAGGTGGTGAGGCTACCAGGTGTGTTGTGGTGAGGTGGAGAGGCTACCAGGTGTGTTGTGGTGAGGTGGTGATGCTACCAGGTGTGTTCTGGTGAGGTGGTGATGCTACCAGGTGTGTTCTGGTGAGGCTACCAGGTGTGTTGTGGTGAGGTGGTGATGCTACCAGGCCCGGATCCCCTGCAGGGCGCCCTGGGTCTGGGTCTGGTTCTGGTTCTGGCAGGATGGTACCGCGGTCCCTGGATGTGTTTGGGTCTGTGTGGAGTTTCCCAGGTTCATGTTGATGAAGGCGCTGGAGGAGCCTGGTGGAGGCAGGTTGGGGATGCTGCTGTAGGTGCAGCTGTAGTTGCTGTAGTTGCTGTTGTAAGCAGCCGGGCTGCTGTATGTGTAGGCCGGGTATCCGGTATAACCGTACGGGTTGGATCCGTACGGAGCCGAGGAGGTGTAGCTCTGCGCGCCTCCCAGACACGGCTTCCCGTCCCGGACCAGAACCGGCACCGCGACGCGCCGTGGAGGCGGCGGAGGGTGGTGCTGTCCGGCCGCCTCCAGAGACTTGTCCTGCCGCTGCCGTTTGCACTTGTAGCGGCGGTTCTGGAACCAGATCTTCACCTGGTTGGAAGTGAGTTTGAGGCTGGTGGCCAGGTGCTCGCGCTCAGGTGCGGACAGGTAGCGCTGCTGCTTGAAGCGTCTCTCCAGCTCGAACACCTGAGCCTGCGAGAACAGAACCCGGGGTCTCCTCCGGCTCCTCTGCTTCGGAACCGGAACCGGCCGATCCGGGTCGGTCTGCCCGCCCTCCGAGGCCTCCTCCCGGGACACCGAACCACAGCTCTCTGGCGGGTTGGAAACACACAAGAGGAGAGTTAACTTCATGCGTAAAAACCGAGGAGAGTTAACTTCATGCGTAAAAACAACATTATGCCATTTCTTTCTTTATCTTTTGAACAGAAGCTGCAGAACTCAAAATATTATCAATTAAAACAACACTAAATCTAAACAAGATCAATATTACAACAGGCTGAAAACACAAACACTGAACAGAATAAACGATGGGAGACTTTCTCCACACCGACACATAAAGAAATGCTAAAAGTCTTCCTGATACATACATGTTGTTAAATTATTTTTTTTGCAGTGAGCCGGCTGGTAAAAGCACCACACTGCATATTATATATTATATATTAAATATTATATATATAATAAATATGTGGCATTTTATCAGCTATCAGTGCAAAAAAACAAAACAAGAAAACTCAGTTGGAATGTATTTTAATAGTGGTGCGTTATGAACTGTGAATCTCGTTGTATTTAATACAATGATAATAATGCTTTCTATTCTATAACTCTTAAACTGCAGAAAATAGGCCAAAAAAACACCAACCAGCCTGCAGAGACCAGATTCACACATTTCCTTTGTTTCATTTAAAATGTTCTATAAAATTATTTTAAGCTTTTCAACCTGAACAACAGCTCAGAGATTATAATAAAATATAAAACACCAGGAGAGGCTGAAACAAATATAAACTAAATATATGTTGTCTAAAATAAAGACTCGGGCAAAATAGTATAAAATGTTGTGACTTTCTGAACTTCTAGATTCTTTTATGTGTTTATATCTGATGAATAATCCGATGTGTTTATTAGCTCGTCATTTCTTTTACAAGCCTCTTTAAACTAATTGTCGGTTTATGATCCAACATCATAACAGACTGAACCACTAGAAAGTGTTTGACATCTCCAGACTTTACTGGATCGCTCTCAGGCCTCTGACTTCCACCATCTGATAGCTCTTTATTGGGATAATGTGTCTGCGTGTCTGGAGGAGGGATATGAGAAACACTATCTATATTTACACTTTATTAAACGGGTTTTATTACTTATATCTTTAGCTTTTAAGGTCACATTAAAGTGAACAAATGATAATGACCAATATTAGAATAATTAGCCACAAAAGAGCTGCAGGATTATTTAGAAATTACACTAGAAGTGAGCTATTAAACTATAACAAATCATTTTATTTTTATGTTTTAATTTATAAAACCACATGGTGCATAACTGAGTTATAACATGTCTACAGTTCCACTGTGGCCGCAGCTCGTTTTGAGGTTAAACTGTTTTTGTGGCTCAACATGTAAATGATTTTAGTTGTGAGATTTAACATTCAAAACAGCTGCTGAGATTTATAATTCATGTTTGATATTTTCTGATTGATATTATTATAATAATAATGTCTTTGTGTCCGTGTGAAATACATTTATCTGTGCAATATATCCTTTGATGCAATACACACCTCAAGTTACATTTTATTTATTACATCTACCCTACCTCCTATTTAACAATTACCTCTGTTTACTTTTATACCTCTAGTGTAACACTTCTGTTTATATTTATTTATTACATCTACTTATTTTACTTTATAACTGTGTGTGTGTTTTACCTGTTGTATGTTTTATCTGCCTCGTTTAGTCTCGTCAAGTATTTGTTTTAAAGCTCTGACCAGAAGTGGAAACTGTGAATCTCGTTGTATTTAATACGATGACAATAAAGCTTTCTATTCTATTCTATTCTATTCCTTGTGTTGCCTTTTGTCTGTCTGTGTGTGTGTGTGTGTCCGGCCTGCACAGCAAGGCATGGAGCTTTATCTGTGTAGCACATTTCAGCAACAGGGAGATTCAAAGTGCTTTACATAACCATTCAAGAACATTGTGACAAAGTGCAAAAGAACATTAAGACATAATTAAAACAGTTATAAAAACATTAAAGATTAGAAAATAAAAGCTAAAATAGAATCTAACACACAAGAGTAAAAGCTCTCGTGCAGTATATCAGATCATTATCTGGTTTAATAAAAGGCAGCAGCAGCCAACAGGACAGTTTGAAGCAGTAGCAGCTTCGTGTTGAACTCACTGCTCTCCTGCTCCTCCAGCTTGGCTCCCTGCAGCCCGGGGTGGACGTACATGTCCGGGGACAGAGACAGAGACAGGCTGGTGTCCCCTCGGTCCTCCTCCCGGTCCTCCTCCTGGTCCCGCACCGCCAGCGCGCTCAGGTAGGACAGGTTGTCCTCTCCGTCCGAGAAGGGAGGACTGTCCCGGGCCCCGGAGAGCATGCAGGACGGCGGGGTTTGGAAGTGCTGCTGCTGGGAAGGAGACCCGGACCGCTGGGTGTGGGTCTGGGTGTGGACCCGGTGCTGGAGCTCCAAGGACCCGGACTGCTGCTGCTGCTGCTGCTGCTGGAGCTCCAGCTTCAGGATATCCTTGACAGAAAACGGCGTGGAGGTGGAGGTGAGCGGACTTTGCAGCATCATGTCTTCCAGCTCCCGCTCTACAGCAGCACCGAGGAAATGAAGCCCACCGAGTAACATGCACACACCTTCTCCGTCCACACTCCCTTTTCTAACTAATAATTGTGCGTAAAAGCCTCTTCTTTGGTGATTGGAGGTGCGTTAAGCCTCTGGAATCCCTCATCGCCGTAAAACGCACGAAAACAGGGGCATTAGTCCCGGTTTTGTCCGTGCAGGTCTCCTCTCTGACACATCTAATGTCGGGCTTTGTAAGTGCAGTTTGGGCCTCTGCCTCCTCTGATGTCAGTGTGTCAGGGGGAGGGGAGGTGAGATGGAAAGTGCGTGCGTGTGCGTGTGGGCTGGAAGGGAAGCATTTTGGGAACGTAGAGAGAGAGAGGGAGGGAAGGTAGGGCGTGCGTGACGTATGTGCACGTACTGGTTTTGTTTAGTGTGAATATGGTGGACTGAGTGTTACTGTGTTTATCCTTCTGTGCTCAATTCGCCCAAAAGACTTTTTTTTTTACGCGCACATTTTACGCACGTCAGTAGTCCTGCTCTGCTCTGGGAATGCCAATATGGGACCGAGATCTTTACTTTGCTTTATTATGATTTTCAACATGTTACTTGAAGTTTTCTTCATTCCACAGTCGCTCAGTCAGCTGGGCTCCTCGTGTTGGTTCGTGCGTAAATCTGTGCTTAAATCTGTGAGCTCTTTGGAGAGATGTGCACCGTGCCAAGGTCAACGGTCAGGTCAAGGTCAAAGGTCAGGTCAGGGATAATAGAGTCAGGAAGCTCTTTGTGCTGTAGTTTAACTTCATCTAGATAGTTGATGATAAACCAGCGGTAGGGCTGACCATCATTACGCAGAAGTGAGGATTTTGACACCAAAACCTGCTGTGAGATCTGCTTCATTGAGATGTTTTTAAGCGCCCCTATTTGTCTTAAAGTTGTCGAAATGAATTAAACAGACAGGATATTATTTATTTTGTCAGGTTCTATTACAATATGGGCCTTGCAGACCTCATAAGAACCAAAACCTGATCAAGATGCATGTTGTATTTTCAGAGAGAGAGACACCAGTTGGCTGAGTTGAGTCCTCTGAAGGCTCCTTACAGGGACATGATGTCATGAAGCTGCAGGTTTGTGGAAATTCTCAAAGTTTCACAACTTTAATGTTTGCTCTTAAGTTTAGAGGAGATGCCAACTCTGTCAGACTGCACAACAGAAAATATACACTATTTCCCATTTCATGTGGAGCCATTCAAATGTCTGCCTGCCTTTTAAATGTGTCACTCTTCCCTCAAGAGGAAGCCAGTAAAAGTCAGATAAGGAATAGGATTTTAAATTGAAGGGGAGATTTAAGGGTTCAGAGGTTAGAGGAAGCTGTTCTCATCCTCTGAATACTATAAAGTCTTCAATGTGATGTTACCCTCCTGTACTGTCCAGTCTGCTGTCCAGCAGCAGCCGGCTGCTCTCGGTGTCTCTCCGTGCTCTTTATCTCGGGTGTTGTATTAATAACCGCCCTGGGCCGATAAGCAGGGCCTCCTGGGGCAATTAAGATTCCTCCAGGAAAACTGACTGACGTTTTTAGCCAGAACTAATCTGCTCCTATCAGCTCCTCTTTCCGTTTTACACTCGCTCCTCCTGCGGGCTGAACACAAACAGCCTGCAGTGTGTTCTCCAAAAACCTTTAATATCACAGAAATACACACACATATATTCATTCATCATATGTCCTGTTATACTGAAAACTGGTTAAATATTAAGGTTTAATGAGCCACTTTAATTTTACATGATATTATATTCTAGTTGTGATAAAGTTGTGTTATGATAACATGAACTCGTATTGTTCTTATTTAGATATTTTCAGACAAGCATCAGTTTATGGAACCAACCAAACTCAATACAGCTTTCTAATTATTGTTCATTATTGTCTAAATGTTGTCTCAAAGCCTTCCACTTCTTTACAGGTCTGTGATTCTGGTGCAAAAAAAATCAGTCAAATTTTAAGTTTCTATTTGCGTAATAACAGAAAATAAACTCTTCTTCATGCCGTTAAATGCACAGAACTCCCAGAGATATGGTGGAGGACAGGACTCTGGTGTCCTCAGTGGTATTTCCTGTGCAATATATGAAATATTGTATTTAATTCTAACTCAAAGGCAATGATGATGTAAAACATTCGGTCCTGCTTAATCTGCTAGATCATAAAAGATCCTTTCAGATTGATGTTAATGAAGTTTTAAGGGAAGATATTAGCGCTTAAACCTAAAGTGTAAAAGTTGAAAATGTCTCTCTAAACAGCTGAGTATAAGTATAAGAAGGTATAAGATATAAGGTATCTTATAGTATACGTATAAGAAGGTATGCTCAGTATGTGGACATGCAGCAGGGTTTAAAGGTCATTGCAGACACCAATGCTTTTATTCTGAAACTCTGGATTGCTGTCTTCTTCAGTATCTTTATATCTGACAGATTCTCATCTAATAATTTAAAAAGAAATTCTTTCACATCATAAAACTCCATCGTCTATCTTCCTTCAACCCTTCAGCGAGTCAACGTAACATTAGTTTGATGCTCTTTTATCCTGTTTACTACATTATACACTCTGGATGCAGCAGAGAGGCTTATTTCAGAGCTTTCTGTCACCATTTAAACTGTTTTTATCATCAAACCTCGGCTCAGAGCTGCCTCAGGCTCCAAAATATGAACTCTATTTGTCCTTTATTTGTCTATTTTAATTATGTATTTTGTCATATTGTAATAGTGCTCATACGAGGCCCTAAATCTTCCTACATTTTCGAGCTGACAGGGGATTGTAAGGAATAATGTTCCCACATTTGCACACAGTATAAACCTACAGTCCAAGTTTTGATCTTACTGTCAAAATATATTTGAACAAATGACAAACTGGTAGATCAAAGGCACTATACCACATTTTGGGATTATGAGAACAGGTTTGAGACACAAAAACTCACAAAATCAGTCTGTTTTCTGTATTTAATTTAATATTTGAGCTTTCTATAAGAGCGACGCTGTGCAAACTGTTTAAAGGTTTCTCTGTGATAGGATAATTGTGATAAATTGGGAGTTAATGTGCAGATTGTCATACTTTAAAGATAACTGTATCTCTAAACCGGATCCTGCTTGGGGGGCTCTCTCAGACCTGGTCTGGGTGACCCAGCAGGTAGTAAATATCCTGATGTGCAGCTCTCTGGCATCAGACAGATATACGTGTGGTTGTCCCTGCAGACTCCTCGGCGACTCTCTCCAATTCATGCTACATCATCATCAGCGTGTCCTCGTAAAAGAGTGCCAAACAAAGGCAGGGTAGTGTTTAGACTGGCACACGGCGCCTCCATTTACTTTAAATAAGCATTAAATCTAATGACGCCAGGCTGAGCGCTGTGCGTTCTGATGGACCAACACTCCACAGCAGCTATTGGAAAGAAATAAAACTGTTTTGGTTCCAGTTAAGTGAGGGGGCGCTTGGTTTTGGTTGGGTGGTTATTCTGGGACAAGGTTTCCAATACTGGCAGTCAGGCATCTCCAGGATGAAATTACATTACGTTACGTTACGTTACGTTACGTTACGTTACGTTACGTTACGTTACGTTACGTTACGTTACGTTACGTTACGTTACGTGTATTTAGCTGCTGCTTTTTATCCAAGCCACTTGCATTATGTGAACTCAACCATGTAAGTACCACAACAAAAATTGAAAGAAGCATGTAAATATACTTCATCATACATGCTGATCTACTGAAATAAGTTCCCCTGTAAACCCTCTTAAGGATCCAGTAGGTTCAGTTTGAGGGCTAGGAAACCTAAAGAATCCAGCTTGTTGGGAAGGAGGTTAAATAACGCTCCAAAGGTGGGCTAAACTTTGGTGAGGAAAAACTGGCATGGCCATTTTCGAAGGGGTCCCTTGACCTCTGACCTACAGATCTGTGAATGTAAACTTGAAAATGAAACTTTACAGCCACAAACTAGAGACCTAGAGCATTCAGAGGATGGATGGATCAGACTAGAGACCTAGAGCATTCAGAGGATGGATCAAACTAGAGACCTAGAGCATTCAGAGGATGGATGGATCAAACTAGAGACCTAGAGCATTCAGAGGATGGATGGATCAGACTAGAGACCTAGAGCATTCAGAGGATGGATCAAACTAGAGACCTAGAGCATTCAGAGGATGGATGGATCAAACTAGAGACCTAGAGCATTCAGAGGATGGATGGATCAGACTAGAGACCTAGAGCATTCAGAGGATGGATGGATCAGACTAGAGACCTAGAGCATTCAGAGGATGGATGGATCAAACTAGAGACCTAGAGCATTCAGAGGATGGATGGATCAGACTAGAGACCTAGAGCATTCAGAGGATGGATGGATCAGACTAGAGACCTAGAGCATTCAGAGGATGGATGGATCAAACTAGAGACCTAGAGCATTCAGAGGATGGATGGATCAGACTAGAGACCTAGAGCATTCAGAGGATGGATCAAACTAGAGACCTAGAGCATTCAGAGGATGGATGGATCAAACTAGAGACCTAGAGCATTCAGAGGATGGATGGATCAGACTAGAGACCTAGAGCATTCAGAGGATGGATGGATCAGACTAGAGACCTAGAGCATTCAGAGGATGGATGGATCAGACTAGAGACCCAGAGCATTCAGAGGATGGATGGATCAAACTAGAGACCTAGAGCATTCAGAGGATGGATGGATCAGACTAGAGACCTAGAGCATTCAGAGGATGGATGGATCAGACTAGAGACCCAGAGCATTCAGAGGATGGATGGATCAAACTAGAGACCTAGAGCATTCAGAGGATGGATGGATCAAACTAGAGACCTAGAGCATTCAGAGGATGGATCAAACTAGAGACCTAGAGCATTCAGAGGATGGATGGATCAAACTAGAGACCTAGAGCATTCAGAGGATGGATGGATCAAACTAGAGACCTAGAGCATTCAGAGGATGGATGGATCAGACTAGAGACCTAGAGCATTCAGAGGATGGATGGATCAGACTAGAGACCTAGAGCATTCAGAGGATGGATGGATCAGACTAGAGACCCAGAGCATTCAGAGGATGGATGGATCAGACTAGAGACCTAGAGCATTCAGAGGATGGATGGATCAGACTAGAGACCCAGAGCATTCAGAGGATGGATGGATCAGACTAGAGACCTAGAGCATTCAGAGGATGGATGGCTTTCCTAGCTAGATTAACAATAAGGGGGTTTCTGAGCAGTTTTAGTGCTCGCCATCCAATCACCAAAAAATGCAGAAATTCTTGCAGAAATCTCCAAATGTCAAAGGTTTTTGATCTCAAATCACGGCATGTCTTCTTCTCTGGTGTTCCTCGAGGTCTTGGTGTCTTAATGTGGTAATTTTTAGAGGGATTATTGATCATTTTTTATCAATTCTCCAGTGGTAAAAAATTGTTTAATTTAGCACCAAATCTGTGGAACAAATGATATCAACCCCAGAAATTACTGCAACAACTTATGAGACATAATAGAACATGGAGATGACCATCAGATACTACTATCATCATGTTCTAAACACTTATACACTTTTACATAAATAATTCATGTTTATTTCTGATTTATGACTACAACATCTTGACCCTCAGTGCTGAGCAGCATCTCAGATTAATCTCCAGGTTCTCAGCTTTCAGATGATGTACACCACTTCTATGTGACATCTACTGTTGACCTGCTATCCCCCCTAAACACCCTCTAAAGACCCCCTAAAGACCCCCTAGACCCCCTAAAGACCCCCTAAAGACCCCCTAAACACCCCCTAAAGACCCCCTAGACCCCCTAAAGACCTCCTGAACCCCAAAAGACCTACTGGACCCCTAAAGACCCCCTAGACCCCCTAAAGACCTCCTGGACCCCTAAAGAAGACTAGAACAGGTCTACTGAAAGCATAAAAAAGGCAAGTTGACATTTTGTTTTATAAATATGTCTCCAATGATCCACCATATGTCAAAGGAAGATACACTCACTGATTTTGTAATTGTGTCACCAAATCTTTCAGCTTTACGGAGCTTTTTTTAGCTTCTATTAGTTCATTGTTTTGATTTTACACATAATATTGAATACAGTCTCAACATTGTTTCCAGCAGCAGGAGGAAGCTGTTTCTAGCATTAAAAACTAGGGATGAAATGAGAGTTAATATTTGATATTCGTAGCATTTTGTGTGGGTGAACCTCAGGGATCCTGATCGGGTCCTCTGAGGGTTTGTCCTCATGTCTCTCAGCCTGTAGAGGACTGAGAGTTTATATCCAGATAAACGTCCATCAGGAGGACGCAGGTTGTTCACTGCTGACAGGAAGACGGTGACCTCTGTGGAGCTTCTGTTCCACTCTTTATCTTTCACACAAACACAGATAAGTTATTTCAAACTTACTTATAAATAAAGTAACGAGCTTTAAATGAATTAACGAGCTTTAAATAAAGTAACAAGCTTTAAATAAAGTAAAGAGCTTTCAATAAAGTAACGAGCTTTAAATAAAGTAACGAGCTTTAAATAAAGTAAAGAGCTTTAAATAAAGTATAGATCTTTAAATAAAGTAAAGAGCTTTAAATAAAGTATAGATCTTTAAATAAAGTAAAGAGCTTTAAATAAAGTATAGATCTTTAAATAAAGTAAAGAGCTTTAAATAAAGTAAAGAGCTTTAAATAAAGTAAAGATCTTTAAATAAAGTATAGATCTTTAAATAAAGTAAAGAGCTTTAAATAAAGTATAGATCTTTAAATAAAGTAAAGAGCTTTAAATAAAGTAAAGAGCTTTAAATAAAGTATAGATCTTTAAATAAAGTAAAGAGCTTTAAATAAAGTATAGATCTTTAAATAAAGTAAAGAGCTTTAAATAAAGTAAAGAGCTTTAAATAAAGTAAAGAGCTTTAAATAAAGTATAGATCTTTAAATAAAGTAAAGAGCTTTAAATAAAGTAAAGAGCTTTAAATAAAGTAAAGAGCTTTAAATAAAGTATAGATCTTTAAATAAAGTAAAGAGCTTTAAATAAAGTAAGGAGCTTTAAATAAAGTAAGGAGCTTTAAATAAAGTAAGGAGCTTTAAATAAAGTAACGAGCTTTAAATAAAGTAAAGAGCTTTAAATAAAGTATAGATCTTTAAATAAAGTAAAGAGCTTTAAATAAAGTATAGATCTTTAAATAAAGTAAAGAGCTTTAAATAAAGTAAAGAGCTTTAAATAAAGTAAGGAGCTTTAAATAAAGTAAAGAGCTTTAAATAAAGTAAGGAGCTTTAAATAAAGTAAGGAGCTTTAAATAAAGTAAAGAGCTTTCAATAAAGTATAGATCTTTCAATAAAGTATAGAGCTTTAAATAAAGTAAAGAGCTTTCAATAAAGTATAGATCTTTCAATAAAGTAAAGAGCTTTCAATAAAGTATAGATCTTTCAATAAAGTAAAGAGCTTTCAATAAAGTATAGATCTTTAAATAAAGTAAAGAGCTTTCAATAAAGTAAAGAGCTTTCAATAAAGTATAGATCTTTCAATAAAGTATAGAGCTTTAAATAAAGTAAAGAGCTTTAAATAAAGTAAAGAGCTTTCAATAAAGTATAGATCTTTCAATAAAGTAAGGAGCTTTAAATAAAGTAAAGAGCTTTAAATAAAGTAAAGAGCTTTAAATAAAGTAAAGAGCTTTCAATAAAGTATAGATCTTTAAATAAAGTAAAGAGCTTTCAATAAAGTAACGAGCTTTAAATAAAGTATAGATCTTTAAATAAAGTATAGATCTTTAAATAAAGTAAAGAGCTTTAAATAAAGTATAGATCTTTAAATAAAGTAAAGAGCTTTAAATAAAGTAAAGAGCTTTAAATAAAGTATAGATCTTTAAATAAAGTAAAGAGCTTTAAATAAAGTAAAGAGCTTTCAATAAAGTATAGATCTTTCAATAAAGTAAAGAGCTTTCAATAAAGTATAGATCTTTCAATAAAGTAAAGAGCTTTCAATAAAGTATAGATCTTTAAATAAAGTAAAGAGCTTTCAATAAAGTAAAGAGCTTTCAATAAAGTATAGATCTTTCAATAAAGTATAGAGCTTTAAATAAAGTAAAGAGCTTTAAATAAAGTAAAGAGCTTTCAATAAAGTATAGATCTTTCAATAAAGTAAGGAGCTTTAAATAAAGTAAAGAGCTTTAAATAAAGTAAAGAGCTTTAAATAAAGTAAAGAGCTTTCAATAAAGTATAGATCTTTAAATAAAGTAAAGAGCTTTCAATAAAGTAACGAGCTTTAAATAAAGTATAGATCTTTAAATAAAGTAAAGAGCTTTCAATAAAGTATAGATCTTTAAATAAAGTAAAGAGCTTTCAATAAAGTAACGAGCTTTAAATAAAGTATAGATCTTTCAATAAAGTAAAGAGCTTTCAATAAAGTATAGATCTTTCAATAAAGTAAAGAGCTTTCAATAAAGTATAGATCTTTAAATAAAGTAAAGAGCTTTCAATAAAGTAACGAGCTTTAAATAAAGTATAGATCTTTAAATAAAGTAAAGAGCTTTCAATAAAGTATAGATCTTTAAATAAAGTAAAGAGCTTTCAATAAAGTAACGAGCTTTAAATAAAGTAACGAGCTTTAAATAAAGTAAAGAGCTTTCAATAAAGTATAGATCTTTAAATAAAGTAACGAGCTTTAAATAAAGTAAAGAGCTTTAAATAAAGTAACGAGCTTTAAATAAAGTAAAGAGCTTTAAATAAAGTATGGAGCTTTAAATAAAGTATAGAGCTTTAAATAAAGTATGGAGCTTTAAATAAAGCATAGAGCTTTCAATAAAGCATAGAGCTTTAAAGCTCTTTAAAGCAGCAGCTGCAGTCATTGGTTATAAAAATCTTTGGTCTCAGGTTCCTTCAACAATGTTCATAAATAAAATGTTCAAAATATTGTATATATATATATAAACATATTATATATATATATATATATATAAACATATTATATATATATATATGTATAGAAGATGAAATCACAGAAGTAAATGATAATCTAAGGCATAAAATAGTGCAGTTAAAATAAATGTGAACATAAGTAAATTAAAAATAGTAATGTAAATGTAAATTTGTAAAAATGTAAATTTGTAATGTTGTTGATGGCAGTATTTCAGATGGGAAAGCTGAATGTTAACAGGATGTAGTATGAATAAGTAATATACAGTATGTACACAGGCTGAAACAGGAATGTAGTATGTAATAATGAGAAGTTATATATATATATATATATATCATTTATTTTTGTATTGCCCATACTGAGTTACAAACTTCTATTTTAAATGAAATGTCCTGAAAATCCAGAAGTGTTTTGGTGCTTGGATGATGACAAAATGGATTTATTGGCTATTTAATTTTATTGCTTATGAGTTGGTTACTTTTGTTTCTCGAGCTTTGGAGAAACGTCAGGATGGTGAATGGATGAATGTTGGAACATAAACATGATAATTGTGTCAGGATGGTTTCTTTGTCTAGTTTAATATTATTTGTTATTTAAACTGCTACTCTGGTTTCTGCCTTTGTGTTTGCTGGTGTCTTGTAAGATCGTTTGGGCTGGGTATGTTATTTATGCATGACACAATAAAATAAAATAAAATAAATAAATATAGTATAATATATATATATATATATATATAAATATGTATATATATATATATATATATATATATATATAATAATAATCAGGATATCCTAAGAATATGCTGTATCTGAATAAAAATGATGATATATAGATCAGTTTATATATGTTTGATTAATTATATAATTCTCCTTCAGAGTTGAGAGCTTATTATATTTACCGGTATCAGAGGTTTTCAGAAGGGTGTTTTCTCCAAACAGTTTCAGAGGAGACTCAGTCAATGGAAATGAAAAAATGTGACATTAGTTATCAGAAGAAGAAGATCACACAGAATAACATAATGTGTGTGATTTGGTTGAAGAGATAGTTTTGGTGTATTTTGCTTTTTCTGCAGACAGAAAATGAAAAGACCTTTTTTATGAGTTTGGTGTCTGAAGTTTTGGTGTGTGTGTGTGTGTGTGTGTGTGTGTGTGTGTGTGTGTTAGTGTGTGTGTGTGTGTGTGTGTGTGTGTGTGTTAGTGTGTGTGCGTGTGTGTGTGTGTGTGTGTGTGTGTCTGAGTAGTGAACAGAGGTAACAATAGGAAACGTTACACCTCTCCTCTTGTTCTTGTCTGCTGTCATCTGCGGCCCAGCGGAGGCGCCAGGCGGCTCTGGATGGTTGGAGGAGAGACGAGAGATAATATCAGCCTCCTGTGTGCGTGTGTGCGTGTGTGTGCGTGTGCGTGTGAACAGAAACACAAAAACTTTATTAGGATGTTAAAGAGCAAGAAAACACAAGTATCATGTTTATGTTCCAACATTCATCCATTCACCATCCTGACGTTTCTCCAAAGCTCGAGAAACAAAAGTAACCAACTCATAAGCAATAAAATTAAATAGCCAATAAATCCATTTTGTCATCATCCAAGCACCAACAGTTCTCATTTAAAATAGAAGTTTGTAACTCTGTATGGGTAATGCAAAAATAAGTTATATGTATATATATATATATATATATATATAACTTCTTTATTCATACTGCATTCCTGTTCACACCTCTGTATAGTTTTAGTACTTCTCATTATTACATACTACATCCTGTTAACATTCAGTTTCCCATCTGAAATACTGCCAACAACTACATTACAAATTTACAATTTTACAAATTTACATTTACATTACTATTTTTACATTTACTTATGTTCACATTTATTTTAACTGCACTATTTTATGCCTTAGATTATCATTTACTTCTGTGATTTCCTCTTTTATATATATATATATATATATATATATATATATATATATATATGAACATTAAACATATAAAGAGAAAAGCAAGAAAACTGTTGATTCGAATAAAGTTTCAGAGTGAAAGAAATGAACTAAAACCAATAAAGTCTCCATTACAGCAGAATCTGCACTAAATAAAATAAACGACATTAATAAACTTGGTAAAAATAAGTTTCAGGGAAATACGTCATTTTAAAGCGAATGTTATATTTTATATTTTTTCCTTGATGAGGAAACGCATTTTGAATTTAAAAAAATATTTTTCAAAAGCGCGTCTCTTTGTAGATTAAAAAAAATGCTTTTGTAAGATGGATTTGATTTTATTATTATTACTATCATTATTACTATTATTATTTTCAGATAGTAAAAATATATGTATAGAAACATTTTCTTAAATTGCAAAAAGTATTATTCTGTTTTTTTTGTTTGTTTTTTTTCAATTTGAGCGTTTTGACGAAATGAAACCTGGTTCTAACAAACTAATTGATATTTACATTTTAATTAGTCGAGATCTGTCTGATCAGTTTACATCAGAATAATCACAGAAAAACAACTTTAATTGATCTTTTCTAGTTGTTTTAAATGTTGTTTTTTTACGTAAATATGTTCATGGTTTATTTTCTATATCTCGACATGAAATCTTGTTTGACATCAACATTCCCTTCAGCGTGTAATATTTAATATGTCATGTGTTCCAGCTGTGCAGAGGATTTAAATCTTCTTTATCTGTTCACAAAAACCTCAATAATAATCTGGAAGACGGATAATTGTTGGACCCTGACAAAAATATTAGTAGACATACAAAAGAAATAATATAAAACTATAAATATAATAAAAAAGTATAAATCTTTGACAGAGTTCGTTCGCCTCTCCGTGCGTAAAAGCGCGCGCGCGGCTTAAAGGCTATTCGTGCGCGGGTGCAAATCGCGCGTGCATGCATGTGTTTAGATAGCCTTCAGCCTGCAGCCAGTAATAGCTCCATTAAGCAGAGTGGGAAGACGCTATCTCAGTGATCCGGAACGTCTCTGTCCGCTCGGCAGGACACACACCTCCAGACACCTCCACCAAACCTCTCCGCAGAACACCTCCACCAAACCTCTCCACCAAACCTCTCCACCAAACCTCTCCACCAAACCTCTCCGCAGAACACCTCCACCAAACCTCTCTACCAAACCTCTCCACCAAACCTCTCCACCAAACCTCTCCGCAGAACACCTCCACCAAACCTCTCTACCAAACCTCTCCACCAAACCTCTCTACCAAACCTCTCCGCAGAACACCTCCACCAAACCTCTCTACCAAACCTCTCCACCAAACCTCTCTACCAAACCTCTCCGCAGAACACCTCCACCAAACCTCTCTACCAAACCTCTCCACCAAACCTCTCTACCAAACCTCTCCACCAAACCTCTCCGCAGAACACCTCCACCAAACCTCTCCACCAAACCTCTCCACCAAACCTCTCCGCAGAACACCTCCACCAAACCTCTCCACCGAACCTCTCTACCAAACCTCTCCACCAAACCTCTCTACCAAACCTCTCCACCAAACCTCTCCGCAGAACACCTCCACTAAACCTCTCTACCAAACCTCTCCACCAAACCTCTCCACAGAACACCTCCACTAAACCTCTCCACCAAACCTCTCCACCAAACCTCTCCACAGAACACCGCCTGGATTTATTCTGTTGCCATGGGAACAGCACGAATTAGAACAATTAAAGTGAACTTTTTCTTACACCTTCATGTGTCGTTTTTCGCCAGAAACCCCAAATAAGTATTTTTTTTCTCATCCTGATGTTTTGCGTTAACCCGCCCAGCCTCCTCTCCACCTCCTCTCAGCCTCCTCTCAGCCTCCTCTCCACCTCCTCTCAGCCTCCTCTCAGCCTCCTCTCCACCTCCTCTCCACCTCCTCTCCTCCTCCTCTCAGCCTCCTCTCCTCTCCTCCTCCTCCTGGCCTCCTCTCCTCCTCCTCTCGGCCTCCTCTCCTCTCCTCCTCCTCTCAGCCTCCTCTCCTCCTCCTGGCCTCCTCTCCTCCTCCTCTCAGCCTCCTCTCCTCTCCTCCTCCTCCTGGCCTCCTCTCCTCCTCCTCTCGGCCTCCTCTCCTCTCCTCCTCCTCTCAGCCTCCTCTCCTCCTCCTCTCGGCCTCTCTCAGAGCTCTGCGTGGTTAAAGGTTC
The DNA here is from genome assembly GCF_043250625.1 of Sebastes fasciatus. Classification (NCBI taxonomy): domain Eukaryota; kingdom Metazoa; phylum Chordata; class Actinopteri; order Perciformes; family Sebastidae; genus Sebastes; species Sebastes fasciatus. Next base: position 42,241,351 of record NC_133797.1, read on the forward strand.
GAGGCCAGGCCTCTATCTCTCTCCCCCAGCCTCCTCTCCAGCTGATGACGCAGCCGGCTGTGTTTATGACCCCGCCCGGCTGCAGTGTGAGCGGCTGTATAACTCGTGGTGTTGGATGGTTGGATGGTTGGATGGTTTACCTAATGGGACTTCTGTTTCTCGTTTTCTGTCACCGGGCAGCCAGACTCCGCTGACAAACGACCGACTTTTACCGGCAGAGGAATTCCTGATTTATGTGGGAAATGAAATGAGAGCGAAAGGTTTTCTTTTTTTTCTTCTTCTTCTTCTCGACCATTTAAATAAAGTAAATGATCTCCACCCAGCAATTCAGACCGGGAGGTTTGTATATAACCGCGCCGTGCAGAGCAGAGGAGGCTTCAGGCTGATGGATGAGTGTTTTCTTATTTAGTTTCTCATATTGAAGGAGAATCAACCCGCCGCCCTGTAGATCTGCTCCCAAAGCCTCCACTTCCATTGTTATTACTGCAGAGGAAACAAGCGGTTACAGCCACGAAGCGTTGATTTATCACCCTGTTGTTGCTTAACTCAAGTACACGTTTCCACAGAGGCGCGTTGCTTTCATTTGATGAGAAAACCACGCAGAGCAGCAGAGCGACAGAGCGGCAGAGCGCGCAGAGCGGCAGAACGTCAGAGCGGCAGAACGGCAGAGCGGCAGAACGGCAGAGCGGCAGAACGGCAGAGCGGCAGAGCGCGCAGAGCGGCAGAGCGGCAGAACGGCAGAGCGGCAGAGCGCGCAGAGCGGCAGAACGGCAGAGCGGCAGAACGGCAGAGCGGCAGAGCGCGCAGAGCGGCAGAGCGGCAGAGCGGCAGCATTTTATTTATTTTAATCTAAAACAACAACAACGGAAGAAAATGTCTTATTACTTTTCTCAAACATTAAATAAACTTTAACAGTTTGATGAAGGCGTCATGAGAATATTAATATTCATAATATTCAAACACATTTTGTCCATTTAATCTACATATAGAGAGCTCATGTTCATTAAATACTGTCTGTTCACATCAAATCATGTGTTGACCATATTTGCATTTAGTTATTACAGAATATTCACGTTTAATAAATTATTTGTTTTGTTATTTTGAAGCTTATTTTGCTTAATTAATATAAAGGTTATATTTGTGTTTTTATTTATATTATTATTTATTCATCTTATTTCAACTGAGTGTACTATTCAAATATATTTATATTTACTTAATGTATTTATTATTACTTTTTAAAAAATGTGCAGAAAGAGAAGAGCTTGTAAGTCTCTTCAGTGTCTTCAGTGTCTTTAGTGTTATTCTCATTCAGAGCTCTCGAGGAGCGCAGCAGCTTTTTCATGATGAATAATTTCCCCTCAGATCAACTCAGGCCACGTGATGATCCTCCCGTCTAGAGGTCTGTGTGTCTGTGTATAAACTGGAGGGCATTAGTGCCTCCAGATCATCAGATCATCCATCAGAGACCCAGACAGTCCGGTTCTCCTCCTGCTCCATTAGAGCCTCTCTCACCGAGCGTCTCTTTATCAGCTCTCTATCTCTAAACAGCGTCCAGCCTGCTGCTCTCCAACCTGCCGACGGCTGCAGACATCAATCATCCAGACCCGGACCAGGTCTGTCTCTGGGTCCGGATCATCACGGACACCACTATACGGATTATTGTTATTTTACTGACCCATTTGCAGGACGCGTAAAAAGTCTTCAGGAAAAAGATTCTTTCTCAAATTTTCTAAAATATAAATAAGGAAAATAATAAGAACAAGTTTTCTATCTTCAGAAACAGAAATATTGTGCAAATAGGAATCTCATTCATTTAAGTCACTTTTCCTCCACAAAAAAACAAAAGACTCAATTGCGACTGAAACTCTAAAACTGAATTACATCCAATATTTCTACATATTTCTGTGCTTTGGCTACAAGGCATGGAGCTTTATCTGTAGAGCTCATGTCAGCAACAGGGAGATTCAAAGTGCTTTACATAAACATTCAAGAACATTGTGACAAAGTGCAAAAGAACAATAAGACATAATTAAAACAGTTATAAAAACATTAAAGATTAGAAAATAAAAACAAGCTAAAATAGAAGCTAAAATAGAATATAACAAGTTTCAAGTTTCAAGTTTATTTGTCATATGCATTTAAAAGTACAGTGTACAGTGAAATGCAATGAAATGCATTTTACCCTGGCTCTTTCTCAGCCCTTAAAATCTATAAATAGTACAGTTGATAAATACTACAATAAATAAGACAATACATAAGAATACAATTATAAAACAACCTAAAACATCCATAAAACAAGATCATACAAATAACAAATAACACACAAGAGTAAAAGCTCTAGTGCAGTATATCAGATCATTATCTGGTTTAATAAAAGGCAGGAAAGATGGAGCTTTGATTATAAAGAGCTCAGAGTTGGTCCTGCAGGTTTCTGGAGTTTGTTCCAGATGTTTGGTGCATAAAAAGGCGCGTTGTTGGATTCATTTGCATCCAACATGATATTATTCTCGAGATGACTCATGAGCTCATCCATGAAGACAGACGACCAAAGAAGGAAACATTTAAAACATTAAAAGCCGTTTTCTCTCTGCGTCTCTTATAAATAATAAAAGAAGAAGTTATCAGGCTGCTTCATCTCTGATGAGTTCTCCTCCACAATAAAGACTTTTAAACTCTTCTGAGTGGCTTCAACGTTTCACCTCTTCTCTTCTTTAGTCTCCAACATCCTTCAGAGAGGAACTGAGACGAGCACGATCCCTCCTCCACGCACGGCCTTTTATTCTGTGTGTTTTGTATTTTGTGCTGTTTATATATTTCGCCGCCTGAAACCGTTTTTACCAGACGAGGAGCCATTAGACGAAGTCTGGATATACAGTATATATACTGAACTACACTGTTTAGAATGTCCCAGTAAAATAACAGTAAAGAGCTGGCAGCAGGGTTAACCTTTATGTTACTGTCAAATTAACATTATTATACTGTCACTGACATTTACAGCTTTGTACTGTTAATGAAAAATACAGTTTTGTTTGATTAATTTCACAGTATTTTACAGTTAATTTACTGTTTAAAGATACATTATATAGCTGTTTTTCACCTTTCTTTTACATTATCTCACTGATTTGTTTTAATGCACTATTTAGGTTTTACATACATTTTAATAAACATAATTTTTTGCCTATAGATGAATAGACTTAGCAGGTTACAGACATAGGAATAGTCACACTAAATACAACTAAAGGTTGTTAGGAGAAAGGCTATAATAGACTTGTTGCTGCTACAAGCACAGAATGAAACCAGAACAACATGTGACGAAGAACAATAAAGATAATTCACTGATTTTACAATCATGCTCAATGAACAAGCCTCACATGAGCAGATCAGGTGCCAGAACTCAACAAATCCTGCATGAAGCTGTTACTGATGAGACTTTAGACAGCTGATCAGCAGGAAAGGGATGTTTTTAAAGAATGCATTATAGTTCAGTTATTAATTTAACAGCTTTTCTTTTGTATTAACAGTAAAGTTTTTATCAATAACAGGTTCATACTGTTGAAATCCTGCTGTAAGTTAACAGAGATTGTTTACAGTGTGTGTCTTCTCCAGTGTGGACAGCCTGCAGGAGAGAAAGTCTCCACTCACACGACCTCTGTCAGCTCTGATGGATGAACTCTGAAGGCACAAAGATTCAACTTGTTAACCAGAAGCTGCTGCAGCAACATGTTACCACTGAAGATCCGTCAGTTCATTCAACTTCCCTTGTGAAATAAAGAAAAGTGTTTGAGGTTAAAGGCCTAAATGTTATCATATTTATTATTATTTTGTATTTAACCTTTATTTAACCAGGAGTAAAAACTCATTGAGATTAAAAATATCTTTTCCAAGAGTGTCCAAGATAGGCAGCAGCACAGTTGCACAGTTGCAGACATAAAACAAACATAACAATTGAAAACGAAGACAAAGAGCAAATTTAAAAATCACAAGGTATCAAAAAAACATTCATCAACATTCAAAACATCTGCAGCCAGATGTGCCTGTTTCCAAATCTTTTAGAAGCACTTTAAAGATGTTCAGATCAATATCATATCAATATCAAACTCCATCTTCTGTCTGCCTTTAACTTACTTTGATTTGTTGTTAAAAAATAATACAAAAATACTGAAAATAAATCCGCGATGAGTTCAACTCGTTCTGCGCGTTTTGTGGTCTTTTACGCACAGGTCTGGATTACGCACAGGTCTGGATTACGCACAGGTCTGGATTACATGTAGCTGAGTCAACATGTTGGTCATGTTATTTTTATATTTTTTGTATTTTTTGTGAACATTCTCAAAACGAAACGGTTGTGTTTTCATGGTTCTGGGTTACCTGTTGTAGCAGGGGGGGCTTTAATTGAAAAAATACACACAGACAAAGCATGGACAGCTTCTGGTTTTGTACTGATCAGATGTGTTGTGAGGCTCTTCCTCCTCTGCTTAAGATAGCAGGTTTAAAAGTCGTGCATTCTGGTTTAAACTGTATGAAATGCAGTGATGCATCGATGTTGAAGTGTTTCTGAGGTTGTCTTTTGCATATTCTCTGACTGCTGCAGGAGACTGATAAAGAGCCTGCCACTGAGTGTGTGTGTGTGTGTGTGCGTGTTCTTATAGGTGCGTTATGGTGTTAAATTGTTGTTTGTATATTTTTTCCTGTGTAGTTAGGATGGACTGCATTAGTTGAGTAGCCTAATATGAAGATAAATTCATTATTTAAAGTGCACTTTTATTTTATTTTCTGAAGAAATGCTTCTATTTACATGTTACCTGGAGGGTTAGAAACATAGTAGAAGTATTACATTTAATTTCAGAGGATATACATTTTATTTATTGATTATTTTCTTTTATCTTTTGCTGCTTTTACTGATTTAATGTATTGACTTGTAGCCGCTGCCCGGAGAGCTGCTCTCCGTGTTTAGCCGGAAGAAGGGCCTGTTTCCTGGATCCTGGATCAGGCTAAACACGGGCCTCCGGAGCGCCGCGCTCAGGCGGGACCCGGACACAGGCAATAGATCACTTGGATCACCGGGGGCCCCAGGAGGGGCTCCCAGCTGGAGAGGCTCCGGGGGGTCACTCCGGGGGGTCACCGCTGCTGCTCGGGAGTCTGTCATCCTTGCGGCCTCATGATGACAGCAGGGCGGAGGACGGAGGATGTTTATTGCTGCTTCTCAGAGAAGCTTCCTGCCATTAACTTTCACTTTCACTTCCACAGTGGAGACATTTACAAGCTCTTCATCTCTCTGAACGCTGCAGAGCTCTAGTCCCACTTTGATTCACCTTTTTATCACTCTTAATAAAACCCATTAAAGTAGTTGGGTAACTGAGAGTCAGACACATTGATGCATTGATATGATATACTGATATCATTTAGTTATAAATGATCAGGTCTCTAGTCTGATCCATCCATCCTCTGAATGCTCTAGGTCTCTAGTTTGATCCATCCATCCTCTGAATGCTCTAGGTCTCTAGTCTGATCCATCCATCCTCTGAATGCTCTAGGTCTCTAGTTTGATCCATCCATCCTCTGAATGCTCTAGGTCTCTAGTCTGATCCATCCATCCTCTGAATGCTCTAGGTCTCTAGTCTGATCCATCCATCCTCTGAATGCTCTAGGTCTCTAGTCTGATCCATCCATCCTCTGAATGCTCTAGGTCTCTAGTCTGATCCATCCATCTTCTGAATGCTCTAGGTCTCTAGTTTGATCCATCCATCCTCTGAATGCTCTAGGTCTCTAGTCTGATCCATCCATCCTCTGAATGCTCTAGGTCTCTAGTCTGATCCATCCATCTTCTGAATGCTCTAGGTCTCTAGTCTGATCCATCCATCCTCTGAATGCTCTAGGTCTCTAGTCTGATCCATCCATCCTCTGAATGCTCTAGGTCTCTAGTCTGATCCATCCATCCTCTGAATGCTCTAGGTCTCTAGTCTGATCCATCCATCCTCTGAATGCTCTAGGTCTCTAGTCTGATCCATCCATCCTCTGAATGCTCTAGGTCTCTAGTTTGATCCATCCATCCATCCTCTGAATGCTCTAGGTCTCTAGTTTGAGCCATCCATCCTCTGAATGCTCTAGGTCTCTAGTCTGATCCATCCATCCTCTGAATGCTCTAGGTCTCTAGTTTGATCCATCCATCCTCTGAATGCTCTAGGTCTCTAGTCTGATCCATCCATCCTCTGAATGCTCTAGGTCTCTAGTCTGATCCATCCATCCTCTGAATGCTCTAGGTCTCTAGTTTGATCCATCCATCCATCCTCTGAATGCTCTAGGTCTCTAGTTTGAGCCATCCATCGATCGCGGGAGTAGAGTTCCCAAACAGAAAACCATTTGTACAGAGATTTCATTGTTTTCTCAGTAAACTAAACTCTCTGCAGGCTTCATATCATTATAGATTTGAGAGAGATTCATAAAACCGGAGTCAAATTCCTCGTACTCAGCAAATATAATCTCATCTGAGATATGTGTTATGTATTTATGTGGACTGACCCTGAATCGTTAAGGAAGGAAGGAAGAAAACAGAGTTTTCAGCTGATCAGAAATCCTCCTGACAGGAAGTGGATCAGCAGGTTCGTCTCCCTGAAGCTATTTGGAAAGTGTGTGTGTTACATACCTGCATATGTGTGTGTGGATGTTTACCTGTATGCATCAGGACACTACCTGGGGCTGTGTGTGAAGGCTGTGTTATACTGTACAGTACATGTGATGTGTGTGTGTGTGAGGTTGAGTTTCCTCTGAGCTGAACTTGATGCTGTAACTGAATCCAGTGAATCAGCTAATGAGCCTGTTGGACGTGTAATTAGTCTTAGAGGCGTGTAATGATGCTGGCAGGCCTCCATCTGATACACCATTAATGTGTGTGTGTGTGTGTGTGTGTGTGTGTGTGTGTGTGTGTGTGTGTGTGTGTGTGTGTGTGTGTGTGTGTGTGCGTGTGTGTGTGTGTGTGTGTCGGGTCCATTGTTCATCCTGTGTTTTGTTTCTTTACTCAAATATCCTTAAAGAGTTAAATCCAACAGTTGAGCTCCCGGTTTCCTCTTAGAAACTCATTTTCAACTCTCAGCGTCTGTGAACAGGCTGTCTAATGTTTATATATGTCAAATAGAGACATAAAGATGAATCTGATGAATCTGAAGCAAAAATAGAAATGTTTATTTCAGCTTCTGTTTTGCACGAATCATCACAGAGTCAAAGTGGCTGAAATACAGAGTTTATCTGTAAGAAACAAGCAAATAACAGACTTCCAATATTCGTTGTTTTGACTCATTTTGATGGAACTTATTTTGTGAAAATGTTTAAATTCAAGTGAATATTTTAATCTAAAACAACAACAGAAGGAAATGTCTTATTACTTTTATCAAACATTAAATAAACTTTAACAGTTTGATAAAGGCGTCATGAGAATATTGATATTAATAATATTCAAACACATTTTGTCCATTTAATCTACATATAGAGAGCTCATGTTCATTAAATATTGTCTGTTCTCATCAAATCATGTGCTGACCATATTTGCATTTAGTAATTACAGAATATTCACGTTTAATAAGTTATTTGTTTTGTTATTTTGAAGCTTATTTTGCTTAATTAATATAAAGGTTATATTTGTGTTTTTATTTATAATTATTATTTATTCATCTTATTTCAACTGAATCTACTATTCAAATATATTTACTTTTTTATTACTTTTTAAAATGCAATTTCTTTCTTATCTTTAACTTTTTATTAGATTGTTCTGGCGTTCTGTTTTTATTGTCATTTAAATGCTATTTTACTGTTTCCTTCACATCAAGTGTTTAATATATTTAATATGTTATTAATATCCCTGTAAAGTACTTTGAATTGCCTGACAGCTGGTGTCACCTTTAATACTTTAAAGTTTATTCAACTGCAAAATAATCCTGCCTTCGTGCACATTTTTAATAACCACATTCGACGGATCATTGTAAAAAAAAAGTCTGCACATGTGAAATTGATGTGAAGTGAAATATTTATGATATCATAATAATATTTAATATTATTATTATTTACATAAAATAATAATAATTATAATTATTTATATAAAAAATAACATTATTTATTATTATTATTTAATATAAATAATAATAGTCATTACTATTTAATGTAAATAATTATTATTATTATTACACGTGAGATAAAATTCATTCTCATGATGCATTTCATTAACATTAGAAACTCACATGAGAACGAAGTTCTACTGGTGATAAATATGTGATTAATGTTTTACATGCAAACATTCATGTGTTTGTCTGTAAGGGAGGAAAAATATATCAGTCAGTCTCAACATGTGTTTAGCATGTTGTGTACGTCATGCGTGTACATATACACTCTGTGTGTGTGTGTGTGTGTGTGTGTGTGTCTTCATCAGGCAGCAGCAGGTTGTGTGTGACCTCGTTGACCTGCTCTGGATTAAGCAGCTAATATATCTGAGGAATGATTCTGCAGGTCTAATCATAGCAGAGGTAACGCACACACGCACGCACGCGCACGCACGCACGCACGCATGCACACTTAAAGGAGCTGTGTAGTTTGAAGTCTTGACAGGAGCCAGTAGTCGTGCAGTGCTGATGGTTTGATTGACATGTTTGCCAGTGTGCAGTGGGCGGGGCTTAATGCACACACACACACACACACACACACACACACACACACACACACATACAGAGACACACACACACACACACACACACACACACACACACACACAGACACACACACACACACACACACACACACACACACACACACACACTCTACGTTCTTTGTCCACACCCTGAAATAGTCCTCGGCCTAACAGAGAAAGAATGACACACACGTCATGTACAGGCCTGTCCTCACTGCTCGGTGTGTGTGTGTGTGTGTGTGTGTGTGTGTGTGTGTGTGTGTGTTTGCCAACTGATCAGAGAGCTGTAGTCATGACAGCGTTCTCTCTCTCTGCATCTGAGGGGCAACAGGAATGCCAGGAAGTGTCGGCCATCTTCTGACGCTGTGATGTGACGGTATGTAGCGCCCTGAGTCACGTTTCATTCTAATGTGCAGACCCGAGAGCTGCAGGGCTGCAGGGCTACAGAGCTGCAGGGCTACGGAGCTGCAGAGCTACAGAACTGCGGAGCTACAGAGCTACGGAGCTGCAGAGCTACAGAACTGCAGAGCTACAGAGCTACGGAGCTGCAGAGCTGCAGATCTGCAGGGCTGCGGAGCTGCAGAGCTGCAGGGCTGCAAGGCTGCAGAGCAGATTACTTTGTCCCATGTCATTTCTACTGTTTACAATCGTCACGAGTCACACCACTCCGTGTTGCAGCGACCTCAACGTGGAGGAAAGTGATAACTGGTCCAGTTCAAAATGTTGTTGAAGTAGCAGAGTGAGGAGGGAGACGACATGCATCCACCCTGCGGAGGTGTCCTTAAGCAAGACACTGAACGCCCTCCAGCTCCTGGCTTGCTGTTCTGTCCCTGACCTTGACCTCTGACCTCCACATGGAGCAAACTCCCCTCATTAAAATACAAGACTACACCTCCCTCCATCAGCTAAATGAAACCTTCCCTCCTCCTCCTCCTCCTCCTCTGAGTCTCTCTCAGCTCTTCCGTCTGTTTAACGGATCATTTCCCCGTCGACTCTCTGCAGGAGGAGAAAAAAATGTCCCGACACTTCCTGCCCTCCAGGACCGAGCCGGGGCACCTGGGAGCTCAGCTGTCGCAGGATGTGGGAAACCTCCAGACTCCCTCCGGACTCCCTCCGGACCCAGCAGACGCTCACATCACAGACAGCCAGCAGGTGTGTAGCAGCAGCAGCCAGCAGGGCTGCAGCGTTGATAGTAGTCCGACTCGGGGTGTTTGTGCTGCTGCTCTTCACGTCAAGCAGAGAATCTTGTTTCTTCCTTCACATGGAGTCTCACATGCTGCAGTTTGTGCTCTGAAGTTCATTTAATGCTATAAAATGTTGTGTTACAGAATGAATTATGTACATAAATCACGTGTGGGGCTGCAAATGACCAATTCTTTCATTCAGCGCAATATTTTCACTTCGTCTGTCAATCTTTATTTCAATTAATTGATGAATCTCCGAGGTTATCGAATGTCTCATCACAAAATGATCAGTAAATTAGTTTAATTCATTCATTCAGTTTGATTCATTTTGTGTCAATCAACATACTTTGGAGTGAATTCTGTGCTGCTTAATTCAGAAATGTACTCAGAAAATGTTTAATGTGATTAATATGTATTGGTATAAATACACTGTAAAAAATACACTGCAACAACTTCTGTCCATGCAGCAATTTTAAATACCGTTTTCTAGCAGCAGTGATTAAAAAAAAGTTAATTTTGTTTAAAAAAATAATTGCATTTTAAGCAAATTAACATGTAGTTTTACCCAGAACATTTTGAACCAAAAGCTGTCAAAGCTGCACATAATACAAGTACAACGAAATGCAGTTTTACATCTAACCAGAGTGCAAACCAATAAAGTGCTGATTAAGACAATGAGGATATACAGTACGGGGTGTATATAAATAGATATATACATACATACAGGTGCAGTTAAAGTGCAAAGGATTGACGTGTGTTATATTCTGATGAATAAGAGTTCTAAGTCTAAGTTGCATACTGATGAAATATTGTATAAAATGTATTTATATAGCGCAGACATAACGTCACAAAGTGCTTTACAAGATCATTATAAAAAAACATACAAGAATAATTCATATAAAAATGTCCACAGGAGCCACGTGATTAATAAATGACTAATTAAAACACAATGCATAGAGAAATATACACAGTAAATACATAAATACATGCCAGGCTACTCAAACACCTGTCTGAACAGGTGAGTCTTTAACGGACCTTTAAAAGAATCTACTGAGTCAGCAGAACGTTAAGGTTAATATGTATAAGAGTATTATGAAGATATACAGGTGAAGTTATTTACAATTTTAATATACAAATGATGGTTTAATTTCATTATAATTGTGCCAAATTAATTGTGTTTATTACAGAATGCATTTCATACTATGAAACACACTCGAAAAACTAGTTAAAATAGAAAATGACAACACATAACAACAGTTTTAAAAACTATTTAATACCATACAAGAGACCTGAAATAAGGGAGATATAAAATAGAGATATAAATAAGAGTCTCTGTTTCTCTGCAGATTTACGGCGTGTTGGATAACACTGAAGATCAGTCGGGGTGATTTCCCTCTCGTGGTCTCAGATCAGCTTTTGAGGTTAAATGAATGTTTGTGGTGACTCAGCGTCTTTACGGAGGATGAGTTCAGTTTATCTCTAAATAAACTTTAATCCCTGATGCACCGTTTACATGTCGATGGAGATTTTAATGTGAAATCCACATTGGACTGAGCAAAAAAGAAAATAAAAAAGCTCTAAACTTTATTTACTCACTTTTTATAGTGTGGTGAAGTAGCTAGAACAATCTGGGGTTTGTTTTTGGGACGTGAAAGAATAAATACCAATGATACGTTGAATTATATGGTGGCTTCAAACCATTTGTTTGTTTAAGTAGCAACAACATAGACACTCCTGTATTATTATTTGGTAATTATAATAAAATATAAGGTTGATCATTTATTCAATATGATGAATTAAAAATGATGAACTGGTCATCAAACCTGGAGCCTACAGGGCGATGTATGAGACGGATCTGATACTGGTCAGATGAGATGAAGATGAAACATGAGAACCGTCTTGACTTTACTCGTTGGCTTGCTTTTCTCACTTCCGTTTCTCTTCTCGTGCGCTGTTTTGTTGAAGCTAAACAGCCAATCAGAGTGATTTCTCTCACCGATGGGCTCCGCCGCGAAAGACCTCCGATACAAGCAGACTAGAGGCGACGGTGCGGGACACCAACGCTCACCGTCGTTCCCAAACTGTCCAACGGCCGACCGTCAGGTCCTCAAACTGTGTTACCTGTCCTTTAATGTTGGCGTTGTTCTTAAACATGGTTTCATTGTAATTGTAATTCATTCATCAACATCTTCCCACTGCTAAACTACCTCAGATATAAACCCCCGTCTCTCTTCTTTACTCGTCCTAACAGGTGGCGTCCTGCAGCGACTCGGTCCGGTCCGATTTTAAACCTCCTCATTGCTCCATCTGTTTACGGCCTCGTTGGTATGAATGAAAGCAGAAGTCGACGAGCGCCCCCCGCGACCAGAACCGAAAGGTCAGCGAGGGGTCGCCGCTGTCATCAAGCGAAGACATGGGAAACTATTATTGGAGCTATTGTGGAGCGGCTATAACTCATGTGAGAGGAAGTCGTCTTGTTGTGTGTATGTGTGTGTATCTGCATGTTCTCGTGGCTGTACACACATCTATCTATAGACTGTTTATGATTGATCGTGCTGCACTTTAAAACTCCCATGAGTCCTCACTGCTGCAGACTGAAATACACCGAATAACGAGCTGACACGGCAAATGATGATCGATCGCTCATATTTCCTTTATTTAAAGGACAGTTTACTTGATTAATTAATACGGTTATAAGCTTTAAATCTTTATTTAATGAAAGCATTCAACACATAACATGGTAATGAATCTGCATATAGAAAATAGAACCAGTCTGTGTGTGTGTGTTGGAGTGTGTGTCCCTGTGCTCTGATGCGGCCTTGTGACCTTCCCGGGAGTAAACAGTATTTCAGAGGGATGGACTCGGGCTGTTGCTCGCTCCTCCTGTGGCGTCGCCGTCAAAATGACAATCTGTTATTGGGAGAGACGGCGTGGCTCCTCCATCACACGCCAACGCTGTAAATAAAGAGCTGCAGAGCTCAGCGCTGGGCCGCCACGCTGTGGGGCTTTTTGGACAAGAAATGCTTTTCTCCCAAAATGTTTGGGGACAGTAAACTACACATAAAATATATATATATGGGGCCAAAGTGTCCCACATAAACACACACACACACACACACACACACACACACACACACACACACACACACACACACACACACACACACTGCTGCAGCTGCAGCCCTGTGTGCTGTTCAGCAGACGCAGCACATCAGGATCCAAGGTCTCACCAGCAGAACACCATCACTCTCCACACACTGGTACTGGTCCCAGTTTGTGGTTCCCAGAGAACATGCAGACAGCTGTTGGTTCCCTGCTCTGTTCCCTCTGAGGGAAATATTCCAGATTTCTTGGACGTGTTTGGAAACGTTGGGATCACTAGAATTTAAAATACTTTAATCTTCTCTTTCTCATTTTTCTTTTGAACCTTTTGTGGATTATAGATTTAATTTCTTATCAAAGTTGTTTCATAAAATCATGAATTTTATCTTGTCAGTTAATAACAAGTTTTATAAAGACGATGCTTGATTTTTTTATTTTTCATTTATTTATTCTTATTATAGTTTTTTTTCTGTTCTTATACAACGTTCGTAGCTACACCTACGAAAAGTAATGCCCTGTAATCTGTGTGAATCCCACGAGATCAATTCGTATGTAATCCACGTTATTGAGAACAAGTACCGAGAGCGGAGAGCGGCGCGTAGGGAGGAGGTCGGGCTGGATGGACGGCTCAAAAAGCACCAGATTGTTTTGCCCAGGAGACGCTTTTTGTGTCCCACGTGAAACCAGAAGTCAACGTTGATTTATTCGTCGTGTAACTTGTTACGCCACTTCTGCGATCTTTTCTTGAACCTGACTAAGTCGTTTTTGGCACAGAACTTCCGTCTGAAGTTATGCTACTTACGGTTTGGCATAACTTAACTACGATCTTTTCCTAAACCTAACTACGTGAGGAGTTCTGTTGCCTAAACTTAACCAAGTTGTTTCCCGTGAAGATGGGAGATTTTGAAAAGACTGGAGCGGGACCTGACGTTGGACATCGGTAGGAAAACGCACAAAAAATGAGGAATTGTAAGATGGTTGTATGAGAATACGTTGAACAGTGTTAACCGGAGGGGGAACCGGAGAGGGAACCGGAAGAGGAACCGGGGGGGGAACCACCGGAGGGGGAACCACCGGAGGGGGAACCGGAGGGTGGGTGCTACGTTACCAGGAAAATGCCGTCGGTCGGGACGGCGTTAACAGCTGTAGCCGCCGTATGAGAGCCACTGGGACTCACATGCACTAAAAGGCATGCACGGTCGGCCCGGCAACAAAGCACAGAGAAGCTCAGATTACAACACACACAGAGACTTCATTCTCTGCTCAGGTAGACATTACGACTCTAAATCTTTACATAGACAATAGTTGTGTGATGCTTTATTAATGCTCTGGATTTTGATTTTAAAATGATAAGATGATTTGCTCTAAGCTGCTCCCTGTATGCTTTAGTGAAAGAAATATATTTTCAAAACTGTTGAATTGTTAAATTTGACATGAGAAAAATGCACTAGATTGAGTGTTTTACTGATACATTTTAGTGCTCTTGTGGGTTGTTCTCCTCCTCCACTGATTCAGTCTGCTGGAGGAGTTTATCTCCATCTTCCTCTTCTGTTTGACCTCTTTTTATACATGTTTGAGTGTCAGAAGTCTTCATGTTGTCCTTCTATGAGCTTCGTCTTGCTGTGTTTTAAAGAGAGACGCCCTCTAGTGGAGAGAATCTGCAGAATCCTGCCGTGTCTCAGCGTTGCATGAACACGCTCTCGGTCCAGTTCCCATCAGCTGCTGGCGAGGCCTCACAAAGTGGCCCTGAAGAACCAAAAATAGGAGCTGTTCCTTGAGTCGGGCCATCTTGCAGCTCAGTAACCTTGACAGCAACCGGTTGGGATGGCAACAATGAGGCCATCAGTCAGCCGAGGGCGGACGCCAGCCATGGGAGAGTTCAGGGATACCAGCCAGCGTGGACGAGGTACGACTGCACATCCAGTCAATCAAAGACGTCTGGGTTCACTGCAGAGATAATATGATTTAACAGACAATATTTTACAGTTGGCGAAGCACATGATGAATATGATTCTTGTTTTAAAAGATGCACCTTAAGGCATTTATTAATTTTTTTAGGGCTGTCAATCGATTCAAATATTTAATTGCGATTAATCACTAGTTAATCGTGATTTATCGTAAATCAATCACACATTTTGTATCTGTTCTAAATGTACCTTAAAGGGAGATTTGTCAAGTATTTAATCCTCTTATCAACGTGGGAGTGGGTTAATATGCTCCTTTATGCAAATGTATGTATATATTTATTATTGGAAATCAATTAACAACACAAAACAATGACAGATATTGATCCAGAAACCCTCACAGGTACTGCATTTAGCATAAAACAATATGCTCACATCATAACATGGCAAACTGCAGCCCAACAGACAACAACAGCTGTCAGTGTGTCAGTGTGCTGACTTGACTATGACTTGCCCCAAACTGCATGTGATTATCATAAAGTGGGCATGTCTGTAAAGGGGAGACTCGTGAGTACCCATAGAACCCATTTACATTCACTGATCTGGAGGTCAGAGGTCAAGGGGCTTTTTTTTTTTTAAACTTTTTTCAGACTTTTTTCGGACATTTTTTAGATTTTTAAAATGTTTTTTTTTTTTTACTTTTTTGGACAATTTCAGACATTTCTTTTAAAATATTTTTCAGACATTATTTTCAATATTTTTCAGACATTTTCAGACATATTTTAGACTTTTTTTCAGAATTTTTGAAAAACAATTCTTCAGACTTTTTTTCATATTTTTCAGACAATTTTTTGACATTTTCAGACATTTTTTAGACTTTTTTAAGATGTTTTTCAGGGGAGACTCGTGGGTACCCATAGAATCCATTTACATTCACTGATCTGGAGGTCAGAGGTCAAGGGACCCCTTTGAAAATGGACATGACAGTTTTTCCTCGCCCAAATTTTGCCTTACTTTGGAGCGTTATTTAACCTCCTTCCCGACATGGTAGCATGACCTGGTTGGTACCAATGGATTCATCAGGTTTTCTGGTTATGATACCAGTATCTTCACTCTAGCTTTTAAACTGAATCGCAAGTTGCGTTAATGCGATAAATAAATTAGTGGCGTTATAACAAATTTGCTGTAACGTGTTATCATCGCGTTTGAAAGCCCTGATTTATTTTTTGATCCAGACTTTTAATGTGACTTTGTGGTGGTGATGGCAGGAAGCTGGTGGAGTGATGCAGCTCTCAGACAGCAGCAGATAATCAGTATGGCTAATTAGTACATAAGGAATATGGATAAGAGCTGTGGCACTGCATGGCCACATGGTCTCATCGTTCCTGGATCAGGTCCAGCCGTGACTCTTTATTCTCTCTCCTGATGTCCCGTCAGCTCTCTGTGATCTGCTCTCCAATAAAAGCATTAAAGAAACGATACAGCAGCTTCTGCTGAAGGTGAACCACTGATACTACTAACTGACACATCAGTAAAAAAAGAAGAAGGGAACCTCTGAGTGTCCCTGAAGCGTCTCTGGTCAGGACGTCCCTGGACTGTCTCAGCGTCTCTGTGGATGTGCTGCTATAGACAGTTAATGGGCTGTGGTCTGTCAGTGAGCTATAGGACTCACTTCCTCCTCTGTCAGATGTGTTCGCACAACAACTTGTCAACACGGTAATTTACACTGCTGAGCCGGGATCAAGACACGTGTGTGTGTGTGTGTGTGTGTGTGTGTGTGTGTGTGTGTGTGTGTGTGTGTGTGTGTGTGTGTGTATGTGTGTGTGTGTGTGTGTGTATGTGTGTGCATGTACCGTATATCTCAGTACATGCACTCTCTCTGTGTTCTTGTCTGTGTTGAGTCTGGGTGATCTCTGACAGGAAGTGATCTGTGTCGCTGCGTACACATCAACAAATAAGACCTGGGTCTGTGAGGAGGAGGAGGTGGAGGAGGTGGAGGAGGTGGAGGAGGTGGAGGAGGTGGTGGAGGAGGTGGTGGAGTAGGAGGAGGAGGAGGTGGATGAGGAGGAGGAGGAGGAGGAGGTGGAGGAGGTGGTGGAGGAGGAGGAGGAGGTGGTGGAGGAGGTGGAGGAGGTGGCGGACAGGGTCACAGGTCAGATCGGGAGGAGACTGTTGACTGACGGCCTTTAGCAGCAGCGTGTCGGCTGTTTGTTTGACCAGAGGCCCGTCCTGTCATCGGGTCTCACCCCGACAGAGAGGAGACGAGACGGGAAGAGGAGCGCTCGAGGACGACGCAGAGAAGAAGAGTTGTTGGTTGTTGGATAATTGAAGGTTGCCAGTTTGAGTCTGACAGTTTAATTCAGGGATGTTTAATGATTTCCTCTAAGAAATGAAGCCCTCTGGAAGCACATCTCATCCTTTTCACTGTCCATTCACTAATTCAGCTGATTAGTCTGTTGTCAGGCTATTGAAAAGGTTTATCAGTCGCTATAAGCCCCATAGATGTGGGTCAGTAGGGGCCTACTACACCCACTAGTAGGTTTTATCATCTATTCACATGATAGATCACAGAAAGAAGGTATAAAAGAACACGACAGCAACCTCTAGTGACCGTAGTAATTATGACAGGAGCAGAAGACGAATTCAGGCGCTGCCTTAACCTAAAGAAGTTGTAGTTTTGTTGCCTAAACCTAAAGAAGTTGTAGTTTTGTTGCCTAAACCTAAAGAAGTTGTAGTTTTGCTGCCTTAACCTAAAGAAGTTGTAGTTTTGTTGCCTAAACCTAAAGAAGTTGTAGTTTTGTTGCCTAAACCTAAAGAAGTTGTAGTTTTGCTGCCTTAACCTAAAGAAGTTGTAGTTTTGTTGCCTAAACCTAAAGAAGTTGTAGTTTTGTTGCCTAAACCTAAAGAAGTTGTAGTTTTGTTGCCTAAACCTAAAGAAGTATTTTTGTTTGTGTTGATAACGTGACGTTTTATTCAGTTTTTCGTGTCAGAACGTGTTGCTTTTAAGTTTCACTTCTATAACGTAGTAGGTATAGTTGGCCCCTACTGACCCACATCTATGGTGCTGATAGCGACTGATGACGCATACTGTATCTAATGGCCTGATAACAGTTGAATCAGGTGGAAAAGGGGCAAAACAACAGACACCAAATGACCTTGACTCTTGACTTCCACTTTAGAATTTCCCATTGTCCATGAACGCTCCACTGGATGCAGGTAGTCGTTGAAAACCAAAAACCATCCACAGGAAGAAATTATAATAATAATACTAATTCTAGTGAAAAAAAGCGACCGGATAATCTGATTTCCTCCAGCATGAAAAACAGAAGCTGCTACAGCTGCTTGTTCTCAGTCAACACCCGTTATCCTGCACCAAGTCCTTCACTCTGTGTGTGTGTGTGTGTGTGTGTGTGTGTGTGTGTAGTGCATATAGGGGTAAAGCACCTGCATAGTGACTCTCAGACTCCCTCCAACACTCACACCACCTCCCGCCAAATCTTTCTTTCAAGCTTCAGATGTTTTCATTCCTCTCCATGTTTCATGTGTGAAACATCTGAGGAATCTGGAGGAAACGCTCAGTGTGTGTGTGTGTGTGTGTGCGCGTGTGTGTCTCATATATGTTAAAGTCTAGTGTGTCCTTTCATGCGTGTCAGCCACTGTACGTCTGTGTTAAGCTGTGAGCCTGTGGAGACCATTCAGCGCCTATAGGGGAGGTCTGGACACGGGGGTGTCAGTGGGTGGATGGAGGGCGGGCGGGGGTAGGGGGGGGAGGTCAGGGGTGATTCATTGTCAGGTCAGTAATTATCAGATTTGCCGAGGCCCCAGAAGGAGTAAAACACACACACACACACACACTCACGGTAAGCGGCCCGGGGCCAGCCGAGGCGAGGCGCGGCGAGGCTGAGAGAGGGGAGCCGTCAGTGGGACGAGTTGACAGGCCGACCCCCCCAGAGGGAGACGAGAGCCAGCGCTGCTCTGACAGCTGCTTTAGTGGAACACAGATTCAGAAAAC
This sequence comes from Sebastes fasciatus, assembly GCF_043250625.1. Lineage (NCBI taxonomy): Eukaryota > Metazoa > Chordata > Actinopteri > Perciformes > Sebastidae > Sebastes > Sebastes fasciatus. Next base: position 42,260,224 of record NC_133797.1, read on the forward strand.
ACACACTCTGACAAGCTCTGACACACACACACACACACACACACACACACACACACAGGAATGCATTTACACATCTGTAGATATAAACAGCAACATAATGCTGAACACAGAAACACCCATAAAAACAGAGCAGATGTAGAGTAGAGAGAAGCAAAGAGGAGAGCGATGCACAGGAAGGGAATCACCAGTCAGCTGATACTACTTGTACTACTTCACTGCTGGTTCTACTACTATGAGTAACTGGATATGTGTACCAAGGTGGCTTCCCTGAGCTGAGTTCACCAACTCTCTCTGCATATTAATGACACAAAAAATGATTTTCTCCTCCGAGTTCCTGTGTTTGAAACTTTCTTACATTTTGTGTGGGTCAATTCACAATTTTCCTCGTTGTAATGTGATGTTTCTTTTGTCATGATTGTGTTGAGAAAAAGTCCTTCCAGACTAAAGCACGTCATGATGTGACCTGGAAAGCAACAAGTTAATTTAACTTAATTTAAAAGAAGTACCCCCCTCAAAATAATCATTTGTATATCAGTTACTCACCCCGTGTTACTTTGAATTCTTGAAGAAAACTCAGTTTATCTCCCAGTCCTCCGCGGTGAACGGAGAATCAAAAGTCTTGATGAATTGAAGTAGATGGAGGCCGCGTTTAACAACAGCAAAACTATATCAAAACACCCGTTTACAATCTCTCACACAACTGGTACAGTATAATCCAAGTCTCATTTATCCAGTCATACGCTCACTACTTCCCAAACACATGCATCTTCACTAAAACATTACTATTTAAAACACTACGGCCGAGCAGCAGGCCTGTGCTAACGTGAGACTGTTGATGCAGAAGTGTTTTGGACAGGTATACATATAGTTCTGCTGTTGCATGGAGTATGACATGGTTTTGTACTTTCATATGATCGATTGCATTAATGCATTAAAGAAATTAGCGGCCTTAAAACAAATTGTCGTTAACGCGTTATTATCACGTTAACTTTGACAGCCCTAATAAAAGAATATCATATGGGGATTTCTAGTCAAGCTTATTTTCTACTCTTTAGTTGGGGCGCTGCATGAGCATGTGGTCTCTGCTGGCTCTTAAAGGCGCAGTGTGGAGGATCTGGTGGTTTCTAGCGGTGAGGTTGCAGATTGCAACCAACTGAAACTTCTTCTGTGTGCCAAGCGTGTCGGAGAGCTACGGTGACCGATGTGAAAACGCTAAAGTCTCTCTCTAGAGTCAGAGTTTGGTTTGTCCGTTCTGGTTTCTACTGTAGAAACCAGAACAAACCCACTCCCTATGTAGATATAAACGGCTCATTCTAAGGTAGCGAAAACACAATGATACTTATAGTTTCAGGTGATTAAACACTAAAGAAAACACACTTATTAGTATTATATTCCATTTTTGCCAATAGATCAACCCTAATTGTTACACACTGGACCTTTAAACTCTGGAGGGGAGAAGGTGGTATCATTCGATCCCCGTCATTGCAGCTTCAAAAATGAGGAAAGTAGGTTACATACATATGACATAAAGAGCTGCAACGTATTACTAACTGTAGTGTAGCTGCACATCACTGTGGGCCCAGATAGCTGGTTACCATTAGGGGGTAAGATACAATATTTTCTGTTATTTAGGTGGACCTGAAACTCAGATTCAGCTTCACATTCTTAACAAATTCAAGGTTTGGTCCAGCAGGTCGTTGCTCTCCGTCGCTCACTGAGCAGCAACACTCCTGGAAACCTCTCTGAAGGCCTCTCTGTCGGCCCCGTATAGCCTGCAGTCAGCAGCAGAGCAGCAGCCGAGGCCACAAAATGTCCATCATGTCGACAAATTGACTCAATCAGCTTCATCCAGGAGCATTAGCCCCTCGCCCCTTTGAAATCCAACACTGTTGACGGTTCACCGGAGTGTTTCTGGAGAGGGAAAGGAAAAAGTGGAGGAGAGGAGGAGGAGGAGGAGGCCTCATCATCATCATCTGTGGCAGTGACAGAGTGAGAGGGGAGTCTGAAGTATGTGTGCGTGTGTGTGTGTGTGTGTGTGTGTGTGTGTGTGTGTGTGTGTACTGCTGTACACGAGATAACCATTTAAGTTTTAGCCATTTTTGAAAGGTGAGGTGAGTCTGGCCTCATTAGAGAGAGAATATGTACTAGTGTTTCTATTAGAGTTTTACTACAGTATTAACTCAGTGTGTGTGTGCGTGTGTGTGTGTGTGTGTGTGTGTGTGTGTGTGTGTGTGTGTGTGTGTGTGTGTGTGCATGTGTATGTGTCAGACAGTCACACTTCACTGACACAAAAACATGCTACTTTAGCTACAGGAGGGCTGGAAGTGGAGGCTATACAGACCTGAAGCTGAGGCTATTCATCAAACACTTCAGATCAGAGAGAGAGAGAGAGAGAGGAAGAGAGAGAGAGAGAGGAAGAGAGAGAGAGAGAGAGAGAGAGAGGAAGAGGAGAGAAACACACCTGAATATTTGTACAACGTTTCCTAAGAGCAGAGAGAAGGAGGAGAAGCAGAAGAGTCCACATGACTGCCTGTATGCAGCAGAGCGGTGGAGAACAGTATGCATATATACTGTATATATATATGTATATACTGTATATATATATGTATATACTGTATATATATATGTATATACTGTATGTATATATGTATGTACTGTATGTATATATGTATGTACTGTATGTATATATGTATGTACTGTATGTATATATGTATGTACTGTATGTATATATGTATGTACTGTATGTATATATGTATGTACTGTATGTATATATGTATATACTGTATGTATATATGTATGTACTGTATGTATATATGTATGTACTGTATGTATATATGTATGTACTGTATGTATATATGTATGTACTGTATGTATATATGTATGTACTGTATGTATATATGTATATACTGTATGTATATATGTATGTACTGTATGTATATATGTATGTACTGTATGTATATATGTATATACTGTATGTATATATGTATATACTGTATGTATATATGTATATACTGTATGTATATATGTATGTACTGTATGTATATATGTATATACTGTATAAGCAGCAGTGGGTAGAAATGGAGCAAAAATGATTTAAAAAAGTAATTCCTATAAAACGGTCACTATATCCTGACAGTAGAGCATGAGACAGGTCCTCTGTGTCCTCCGGTAAGCAACTAATGGGGACAACAATTTTTTAAACTGGTCCAGCATTGAGGAAGAACGCTGCAGCTGTGAAACGAACTGTGAGCAGCGTCAATGTAACGTTACGTCCATTAAAAGTGTTTGTTTTTGCCTCTGACAGGCTCAGATTGTTCTTATAAGTGTCTCCACCGTTGTCTTACGGCAACACGTCACCTCACCAGATTTCAGAAGGAGACTTATTCTTGAGCGAGACTCTTTCCATCCAATGTCAGATGCTTATAATAACTAGAAGTGCACTCGGAGAGCGCAGACCTCCACCAAGGCAGGTTTCATGTACGTTGCTGCCCACCTGTGGTTGCCTGTGGTGTTAATGCACTGAGCGGAGTTATTAAAAAAGAATCCTTAAGCTGGATCATGATCCGGATCGCCACCAAAATCTAATGGATTGTTCATTGTGCCACACCCCACCCCTCTAAAACATTTCATTCAATCCACCGCGGACTTTTGGAGTTTATCGTCCAAACCAACAAACCAGCCAACCAACAAACCAACAAACCTCCAAACCAGCAAACAAACCAACAAACCAACCAACAAACCAACAAACCTCCAAACCAGCAAACAAACCAACAAACCAACGAACCACCAAACAAACCAACAAACCAACCAACAAACCAACAAACCTCCAAACCAGAAAACAAACCAACAAACCAACCAACAAACCAACAAACCTCCAAACCACCAAACCACCAAACCAACCAACAAACCAACGAACCACCAAACCAACCAACAAACCAACAAACCAACAAACCGACAAACCGACAAACCGACCAACAAACCAACAAACCAACAAACAAACAAACCGACCAACAAACCAACAAACCAACAAACCAACAAACCAACAAACCAACAAACCAACAAACCAACAAATCAACAAACCAACCAACAAACCAACAAACCAACCAACAAACAAACCAACAAACCAACAAACCAACAAACCAACAAACCAACCAACAAACCAACAAACCAATAAACCAACGCCGATGAAAACATCACCTCCTTCCTAGGCCTTTGGCCTCGGCGGAGGTAATGACAATCAGCTTGCCCCAATAGGATTACATTACAGCCCATGAGCCGCCGCCGTCTACAGCATTCTCCCTCAATGCTGGACCAGTTTCAGAAATTGTTGTCGGAATTAGTCAGACACAAAAACATGGAAAATAGGGTCGTGGTTGAAAAATACAGAAGTTAAACCTGCAGTAGTCAGTATATTTTTGGCATCATTGAGCAGACATCCCATAATAACCTTTCAGCATATTATAATTCAAGTGTTCTGGGAGAAAACTAGACTTCTGCTCCTCCTCATGGCTCTGTTTTCAGGCTTTAGAACATCTAGCCCGTGACGGAAGACTTTGACCAATCACAGGTCATTTCAGAGAGAGAGCGTTCCTATTGGCTGTTCATTCAACAGAGGCAGCTGTCAATCACTCATGAACTCCGATCAAACGGTCAAACTCGGCAGCGCTGATCAAATATGAATCAATATTCTGTTACTATAATGACCATTTCATTTTTCAATCTTTTACATTCTTTCAATCTATATAATCATTTTTGACATGTAGCAGGGAGTATACTGCAATATGATGATGTAAACTGAAACCTACCCTATCAAATGAGATCAGGCTAACTGTTCCAGCGTCTTGATGTGGTCTCCAGACGCTGTAATAAACTGTGAAGTCATGCTGATGAAGCCTGTTTTAAACTGTAGTCATTGTGACTCTCCTTCTTCTTCTGTTTGGTCACACTGACCTCTCGTGGCCGATCTCAGGTTCTGCTTGTACAACATGCATGCTGTCAGATATTCATCAATAAACCAGTCTGATGGTTTAGATAACACAGACTCAGCTTATCTGACTGCTTATCACACAATGTTTATGTAAAGCACAGATCAGAAGATATAGAAGTAACTACTGGATTAGTATGATATATTTTATAATAATCCTTGCAGTGTGTACATACTGTACTCTCATTTACATCTTTAGGAACATTTGTGTTTTGTATATTGTTTTGCTGTGTCAGCTCTGTGTCTGTGCGATGGTGAGGCTCTCTTTGTATATCCACCTACTTCATAAACGGAATAACCTATTGATTAATCATTAAATATTTACTTCAGCACTATTGCATAACAGTTTGACTTGTATATAGACATTGGATGTTGCTTGTTGCTTTTAAATATGCATTTATTTTTTCACCTACTTGTATATACATTTATAGTTCTATGTTTATTTTTTTTACCCATATTTACCTATATATTACCTATATATATATGTATATATATATATATATATATACACAATAATATATAATATTTTGTATTTTCATATTTATTTAGTTTTAATTATTATTATTATATATATATAATAATATAATAGGATATATGCAAATAATAATAATAATAGTAATATATGATAATATACAGTATGAATAGTGTAAAATAAGAATATTAGTTTAAATGTTATGTATAAATATATGCAGTGTTAATGCACAGTTGAAGATATAATAAATTATTCAATTCAATTCAATTCAATTCAATTCAATTTATTTTATATAGCGTCAAATCATAACAGAAGTTATCTCGAGAAGCTTTATGGGGGTTATTATTATTATTATATTATGGGGTTATAGGTCTAAATATATGTTGTATATATATAATATATATATATATATTTATATTTATATAATAAATAAATAAAACTAAATAAAAAGGAAAAAAATAAATATTATATTATATCCATTGCTGTGCTCTCATTGGCTATCTCAGGGCTACGTCAGTGTTACGCGCCTTCCTATTGGCTGCCGGATTGACGCCTTCACTGCCGTCCGTCCTGAAGCAGCTGGTGAAGGTGAACCCGGCCTGTCTCTCTCTCTGCCGGTCTCTGCATCACCCTGTCCCGGTCTCTCTCTCTGCCGGTCTCTCTCTCTGCCTGTCTCTCTCTCTGTCGGTCTCCCTCTCTGCCTGTCTCTCTCTCTGCCGGTCTCTCTCTCTGCCGGTCTCTCTCTCTGCCTGTCTCTCTCTCTGTCGGTCTCCCTCTCTGCCTGTCTCTCTCCCTGCCGGTCTCTCTCTCTGCCTGTCTCTCTCTCTGCCGGTCTCTCTCTCTGCCGGTCTCTGCATCACCCTGTCCCGGTCTCCTCCTGTCCTTCACCGGTGATCTTGTGCCGTGTCCTGAATCATGTCCCTCTTCAGTGATGTCCCTCAGGCTGCTCCGGTGGCTGTCTTCAAGCTGACGGCTGATTTCAGAGAAGACAGCGACCCAAAGAAGGTCAACCTGGGAGTAGGAGGTGAGTCCAGAGAGGGTCTGCTAATGCTAGTGCTAATGCTAATGCTAGTGCTAAAGCTAATGCTAATGCTAGTGCTAAAGCTAATGCTAAAGCTAATGCTAAAGCTAATGCCAGTGCTAGTGCTAGTGCTAATGCTAGTGCTAAAGCTAATGCTAATGCTAATGCTAATGCTAGTGCTAAAGCTAATGCTAATGCTAAAGCTAAAGTTAAAGCTAGCTTGCTGGCAGTGAGTCAGCCCACTGAACTGTGCTGCCCTCGGCTGTGTGTTAGCCTCATGGAGCCGTGCAGCTGTGTGTTAGCCTCATGGAGCCGTGCAGCTGTGTGTTAGCCTCATGGAGCCGTGCAGCTGTGTGTCAGAGTCAGAGTCAGAGTCAGAGTGTAGCAGCTCTGTGATGTGACCTTCGCTAGCAGCTAGCAGCTAACCAGCTTCATGTGTACAGCTGTGTATGAACCTTCAGTTGCTACACATCTGGAACTGGACTAACTGAGACTTTAGAGAGCAGCAGCTCGTCTTGTGATGATCTCTCACCGTTTACCCCAAAAACTGTTCAACTAGAGTCAGTTAGTCACCATGTAGAATACACAGCAGCTGCCACCTTTACTTTATCCCACCGTCTCGCCTGTGTCCTTGAACGCATCCTTCTCCTGTTCACCACAGACCCAGTGTATGGTCTTCACTCTTCAGGGACCCCAGCATGCAGTCTATTCAGACACACCACTTTACAATAGAACACAATAACACATTTAAACTGTTTACATTCACACATCTGGAGGTCAGAGGTCAAGGGACCCCTTTGAAAATGGACATGACAGTTTTTCCTTGCTAACTTGCTAAGCATCCTTTACCAAAGGAAAGGAGCTTCAATGCTTCCTTTATTATCTCCTTTAGGACACACTGGAGCATCCTTTACCAGAGGAAAGGAGCTTCAATGCTTCCTTTATTATCTCCTTTAGCCGAGGACGCACTGGAGCATCCTTTACCAAAGGAAAGGAGCTTCAATGCTTCCTTTATTATCTCCTTTAGGACACACTGGAGCATCCTTTACCAGAGGAAAGGAGCTTCAATGCTTCCTTTATTATCTCCTTTAGCCGAGGACGCACTGGAGCATCCTTTACCAAAGGAAAGGAGCTTCAATGCTTCCTTTATTATCTCCTTTAGGACACACTGGAGCATCCTTTACCAGAGGAAAGGAGCTTCAATGCTTCCTTTATTATCTCCTTTAGGACACACTGGAGCATCCTTTACCAGAGGAAAGGAGCTTCAATGCTTCCTTTATTATCTCCTTTAGGACACACTGGAGCATCCTTTACCAGAGGAAAGGAGCTTCAATGCTTCCTTTATTATCTCCTTTAGCAGAGGACACACTGGAGCATCCTTTACCAGAGGAAAAGAGAGAATAACATCCCACAACAAACTTCCTTGACCTCAGGTGTTTTCCATCCAGGTCAAGGAGAAGTGGTTAGGAAAAGACGTTAGGATGTCATTATTTGACTTTTTGACCGCAGCCTTATATATTTTTTGTAGGAAGTGAGTCCAGGAAGCAGCAGCTGATGTGTGTTACAGATACATCAGTGCTTCTGGCCTTTTAACCACCCAATCCACATTTCACACTCCCTGCCATGAGCCCCGGTCGTTAGCAGTTTTGACCTTGAACTCGGCACGCTAAATCGTGATCCACCAACGTGCTCGTTTGATCTTTTTATAGTGCGTCTACAGCTGTGGTGAAGGCCTGATATTTGATACGGTTCTGCACAGGCCTCCTTACAGTATGAAGGAGTTCTTCAGGAGTCAAATATGTGCAACACACACTTACAGTAGTGTAGTCTGGCTATTAACGGTGACCTTCAGAGAGTGTGTGTGACATTGCATTGAATCTGATAGTACTGTTTTCCTCTGTTTATCTTTAGCTTTATCATGTCAGGCTGCAAGGTTACTGCTATTATTACGTTTAGGCTTCATACTTCAATAAATAAAACATGTTGAAATACAACAGTGCCACCGTGAGAAATGGTGAAATATGATGATATAAGCTGGGATGATATTTTGCCTACCGATAGAGAGATAATAGAGAAAGCCTATTATATCTGATATCTAGCAAAAAATACATATACATTTATTGTTTTGACCAATGAAAAGTGTGTTTTTATGCTCAAACATCATGGATTTATGGAAAAAATATATATAGCAGCATGGCAACAAATACCAACGTTTTTGTGCGAGTACCCGTGAATACAATTTATCCAGAAACGCATCATGTTTTGGACGACTGGAAGCACTTTGTTTGGGTAGAGGATTTTGCACTATAGTTTTGCAGAACACAACGGGCATTTGTTCGTGTCAAAATGACGCAGAAAGCTCTTTTCGTTGTATGTTTTGTCCAGATTGAAATGCAGCTGTGACAAACTTTCTGTATCTCTGTCACCAGCGTTCGAGCTGGAGACAGAAGGCCTCGTGGTTGTTGATAGGGATGAGTTGTGGTTTTCTAATTTTTTAATAGTCATTAAATTATAAAAAATTAAATAGTTTATGCAACTATTTTCTTGTCTTCAAAAATATTAATATAATACAATAAATATTTTTTATTAGCGTCGGTAGTAACGCTCCGGTGGTAAAATGTGTGTTCACATTCTCGTTCTTTAAAGAATGATCAAATAGTTCCCAGTATTATTATGGAATAGTATTCTTGCTTGTCCCTGCTTGTTGATAAAGCGCTGCGTTTGCGTTGCGTCCCCTTCCAGCTTACCGTACCGATGACTGCCTGCCCTGGGTGCTGCCGGTGGTGAAGAAGGTGGAGCGGCTGATTGTGGAGGACGGCAGCCTGAACCACGAGTACCTGCCCATCCTCGGCCTGCCAGAGTTCCGCTCCGCCGCCTCCAAGGTCGCCCTGGGAGACGACAGCTCCGCCATCAAGGACAACAGGGTGAGACAAACACTTTACACACATTAAACACTCTGGGTCTGGTGCAGAGTTCTCTGAATGTTGACTGAAACCTGGTCACAGTCATGGCATTTTTAAATAAATCTTAAATGAACGACATGCTTGTTTACCTTCTCAACCAGATAAGATCAAGTATGTATCTGGTTTGTCAAGTATATAGTCACAAATATACATAACGGTTAGTTGCAATCTTATTAAATAGTCTGTTTTACATTCCTTAGTTGTGTCATGTAGTAAAACTTTATTCTTCTCATGTTTCATCCTGTTTCCCTCGTGTTGCTTCCTCTCTCAGGTGGGAGGCGTCCAGGCTCTGGGTGGGACGGGTGCGTTGAGGGTCGGCGCAGAGTTCCTGCGGCGTTGGTACAACGGCGTCAACAACACGGCCACGCCCGTCTACGTCTCAGCGCCCACCTGGGGTTAGTAGACAGCAGTAAAACAAGTAACCAAGTACTACTAGAATACGGAAACGGATCACTCTAAATTCACTAAAATGTCTTTGAACTTTTGCTTTCTGAAACACTTCACTGCTACGTTCTCTTTGAATCTTTAGGTAGTACTAAGGGTCACAGTCAGTTTCATAGTTGATTTGAAGTTTTTAATGACCTGCTGTGTGTTCTTCTTCTTCTTCCTCCCAGAGAACCACAACGGTGTGTTTGCTGATGCTGGCTTCAAAGACATCCGGCCCTACCACTACTGGGATGCCGCTAAGAGGGGCCTGGACCTCGCCGGGCTCCTTGATGACCTGGAGGTGAGGAAGGACGACTGGGATGAGTGATAAGAACATAAGAAGTCAGACAATAGGGCATCTTCTTAAACCTGTCGTAGGTATTCTGTAGCATTAAATTAAACTATAATGGTGGGAATATAATGTGGAGTTTCTAGTAGCTTCCAAGACTGAAAGAGAGGAGACACTGTTAAATGAAATAAATATGGTAGCTGATGAAAATTGAGCTGTTTTGCTATATTTGGGTTTTATCCAAGAAGGAAAAGGTTAACTAGAGGAGTCAGCAGACTCTTTAGGCAACGGACAGCGTGTCCAGACTGTGACTGAAATTCTCTTAACGGTCCGTGTCCACAGGATCCGTCCTTTTTACGCATCCCATTCATTGTCTATGTAAGCAGCCGTGCAATGCATTCTGGTAGTGTGGCGGCGCAATTCGAGAGACGGAGCGTCACGACGGCCGTTCCTCATTTGCATAAAGTTGAGGTCTAGTTTACTTTATGCAAATCACGGGCGACGCAACTCGCCGCCTCTCGAAACTCCCGAGGATCTTTTGAAATAAACGTTGTCGACCTAAAATAAAGACAGATTCAGCTGCAGGATTATTTCCCGCCTCAGATGTTTTCAGAAACACATTTTGGTGAACTAATTTCGTAAATTAAGAGAAGAAAGTTTCCAAACGAGCAGCCGTATTGTTTCCGGTTTGAAAGCTGGGAGCAGCAGCCCACGGAGGGAAAGCGTTCGTCCAATCAGGTGCCGAGTGTGTTGTGTCTAGTGGCAGCCCACCAAGCGTCCGATGCTGGGAAGCATCCAATCCTGTTTGCCTCTCACATCACAGTGATTTCACATATTACTGATTAACAGCTTTAAACATCTATAGAAATTCTATATTGTATAATTTTCTCATCAACTTATATGACTTCAGATACAGATCATTTGATATTACACCTGAAAATACATGACAATAACCACTCAGAGGCCAAATCCGCTGCATGGATTCAGTTTCTGACTGACATCCTTTGAAAACAGCTTTAGATCATCATCTGAGGGCTGGGCCACGTGGCTTATAAATAATATCTCCATCTTTTCATATTTTCTCTAAAATAACAACTGTTATTGCTGATTTAACCCTTTGATGTGTATGATTATACCAACGTGATCATTCTAGCAAACTAATCTCAACTCTGAGGTGGTGTACTGTCATGTTGAAGTCAGATTGATGTTTGGAAATGTATTCTCATTATGTCTGACTGATTATTCACACAAATTAAATTACATTTTTCTCAGAAATACAGTTTGCAGGCGAATTAATTGTCGTCACATTTTATTAGTTAATATTTATAAATTTTGTTTTATATCTTTATTTATTATTGACAGACTGACTTATTGAATTTATGCAAAGTTGCCGATCACATTCACCGGAAGAACACTTTTATTTTGAAGTCAGTTCTTGGTCACTTTTATTTTGAAGTCAGTTCTTACACGCTCTTACCGTAGTGCCTAGTATATACACGTACCGCAAAACAACCTGGGGGCTAGTCTGACTGTCTTTTTCCGAAGTGGAGGCAGACATCTTCCATCACCTTTTCCGACCTCAACACGAATGAACTCACTTTGACGCCTCACTTCTTCCGCTCTCCCCGTTTCCTGTTTCCTGCTTCCCTCCAGATACAGCTGCCGGCTTAAAAACATTGCGTGACAATTTGTACTCGATGTTCACGATGGAGTAATTTACTACATCCCACGTTAAACAAGCCGCAATACCTCGAGTATATTCCATATATATCGCCCACTCCTACAACATCTGTTTGGAATCCTGACTTCAACATGCTTATTTCATCCTTTTCTCAACAGAAAGCTCCAGAACGCTCCATCTTCGTCCTCCACGCCTGCGCACACAACCCCACCGGCACCGACCCGACCCAGGAGGAGTGGAAGAAGATCGCCGAGATCATGAAGGTAAGACGACGTTATTGCTGTAGTCTTTCAGGTCACACGTACAGTAACGGTGTCTGTCACATGCTGTCACTGTTTTCAGGCTCCCCCCATTAAGTCATTAAGTAAAGCTCGTACTAATCTGTTGGTTGTGGATTTAATAAGTGAACAAGTGTATTTTTTCGTCTGCATGCCAAACTACATTTTGAAATCCATATATTTCCAATTGTTATTGATGGGATTGGATGCTCATGTGTTAAATAAAAAAATAAAAAATAAACATTTTTCAGATCTTTTTTTTCCGAACATTTTTTTAGATCTTTTATTTCATACTGTTTTTCATACTTTTTTTTCGGACATTTTTTCAGACATTTTTCAGATCTTTTTTTCTGACATTTTTTCAGATCTTTTTTTTCAGACTTTTTTTTCAGACTTTTTTTTGGGACATTTTTTCAGATCTTTTTTTTCGGAATTTTTTTTAGATCTTTTTTTCTGACTTTTTTTTCTGACATTTTTTCAGATCTTTTTTTTACGACTTTTTTTTGGGACATTTTTTCAGATCTTTTTTTTCTGAATTTTTTTCAGATCTTTTTTTTACGACTTTTTTTTGGGACATTTTTTCAGACATTTTTCAGATCTTTTTTAAACTGTATTCGTGGGCTGTTTTCTCATCGTTTACTGTTGTCCCTTTGTATATCTCTTTATTTCTCCAGAGGAGGAACTTGTTTGTGTTCTTTGACTCGGCCTACCAGGGCTTCGCCTCTGGCTGTCTGGATAAAGACGCCTGGGCCATCCGCTACTTTGTCTCCGAGGGCTTTGAGCTGCTCATAGCTCAGTCCTTCTCCAAAAACTTTGGCCTTTACAGTGAGTACACAGTATACGCACAGTATACGCACAGTATACGCACAGTTTACACACAGTATGCACATTGTTAATAAAAACACGACTCCTACTCATCACATGCTCTAAAGTAGTCCCTCCTTTTCTCTGCCGCTGTTATCAGATGAGAGAGTTGGCAACCTGACCGTGGTTGCCCAGGACAACGAGAACCTGACCCGCATCCTGTCCCAGATGGAGAAAATTGTCAGGACGACTTGGTCCAACCCGCCGTCTCAGGGAGCACGCGTCGTCAGCAAGACCCTCAACTGCCCCGAGCTCTTCGCTGAATGGTATAGGCTCCTTACCGTCAACGAGCTGCTGCACAGAGCTGCTGTTGACTCTCCAGCATGAGCTAGTTAGTGTCCGCCAACTAATCAGAAATGGGAGCTGATAGCTACCTGATATTATTACACGGCTTTGTTGAATACTCGATTCTGATTGGTCAATCACGGCGTTCTACTGTCTGTTATTTCTTTATAGCAGACCGTTGCTACGTATAGCATACCTTTGCTACGTATAGCATACCGTTGCTATGGGCACAGCTCTGATGTCAGACTCTAGAGGACCATTTTTGAGTCAAATTATTGATTTCTTCAGTAAGTAGCCGTGTAATAATCAGGATAATGAACAGCTAGCGGGTCATAGTTGTGAAATAATCCCCTTCAGGGCTTCACTTAGGGGTGCCGCATCGCCCTGTCGGAGTTTATTATGCAACAATGACCAGCTTGCTGTACATTATCCCTTACTTAAAACATCAAACTGGCATTTACTAACAAGTGGTTGCATGTTACCATGTAAATTGTATGTGTTTTTAATAAGGGATAATGTACAGCGAGCTGGTCATTGTTGTGAAAAAAACCAAGCGGGCGATACGTGGAGGGGTCTTACATCACCCTGAAGGGGTTTATTTCACAACAATGACCAGCTGGCTGTACATTATTAAAACTCTGATAGTATAAATAAACCATTTTAGAATAGGAAAAAACAACAAATTTATACTGCATGCAAAAAAAATAGTTTTGCCCCAAACTGCATGTGATTATGCAGAAAACATTACGTAGAGTGTGAAAAGGTAGAGTACATGCTATACCCCCAGTGATGTGAACATGATTCTTTTGTAATATTTAAGCAGCTGTTTGCTTTGAGAACATCACAATGAATTTAATTCACTTTAACTTTCATTAACTCATCTCAACTTCAAACACTCAGAAGTTGCGTCATAGTTTTTTTCTAATTCTAATTCGCTTGTCTCCCTCTCTTTCCTCTCTTTCCTCTCTTTCCTCTCCTTCCTCTCTTTCCTCTCCTTCCTCTCCTTCCTCTCTTTCCTCTCCTTCCTCTCTTTCCTCTCTTTCCTCTCTTTCCTCTCTTTCCTCTCTTTCCTCTCTTTCCTCTCTTTCCTCTCTTTCCTCTCCTTCCTCTCTTTCCTCTCTTTCCTCTCTTTCCTCTCTTTCCTCTCTTTCCTCTCTTTCCTCTCTTTCCTCTCCTTCCTCTCCTTCCTCTCTTTCCTCTCTTTCCTCTCTTTCCTCTCTTTCCTCTCTTTCCTCTCTTTCCTCTCCTTCCTCTCCTTCCTCTCTTTCCTCTCTTTCCTCTCTTTCCTCTCTTTCCTCTCTTTCCTCTCTTTCCTCTCTTTCCTCTCTTTCCTCTCTTTCCTCTCTTTCCTCTCTTTCCTCCCTCTCTTCCTCTCTTTCCTCTCTTTCCTCTCTTTCCTCTCTTTCCTCTCTTTCTCTCTCTCCTTCTCTCTTTCCTCTCTTTCCTCTCTTTCCTCTCTTTCCTCTCCTTTCCTCTCTTCCTCTCTTTCCTCTCTTTCTCTCTTTCTCTCTTCCTCTCTTTCTCTCTTTCCTCTCTTTCCTCTCTTTCCTCTCTTCCTCTCCTTCCACTCTTTCCTCTCTTTCCTTCTCCTCTCCTCCTCTCCTTCCTCTCTTTCCTCTCTTTCCTCTCCTTCCTCTCTTTCCTCTCTTTCCTCTCCTTTCCTCTCTTTCCTCTCTTTCCTCTCTTTCCTCTCCTTCCTCTCTTTTCCTCGTCTTCCTCTCTTTCCTCTCTTCCTCTCTTTCCTCTCTTCCTCTCTTTCCTCTCCTTCCTCTCTTTCCTCTCTCTTCCTCTCTTCCTCTCTTTCCTCTCTTTCCTCTCCCTTCCTCTCTTTCCTCTCTTTCCTCTCCTTCCCTCTCTTCCTCTCTTTCCTCTCTTTCCTCTCTTTCCTCTCCTTCCTCTCTTTCCTCTCCTTCCTCTCTTTCCTCTCTTTCCTCTCTTTCCTCTCTTTCCTCTCTTTCCTCTCTTCCTCTCTTCCTCTCTCCTTCTCTCCTTCCTCTCCTTCCTCTTTCCTCTCTTTCCTCTCTCTTCCTCTCTTCCTCTCTTCCTCTTCCTCTCTCTTTCCTCTCCTTCCTCTCTTCCTCTCTTCCTCTCTTTCCTCTCTTTCCTCTCTTTCCTCTCCTTCCTCTCTTTCCTCTCTTTCCTCTCTTTCCTCTCTTCCTCTCTTTCCTCTCTTCCTCTCTTTCCTCTCTTTCCTTCTCTTCCTTCCTCTCTTTCCTCCTTCCTCCTCTCTTTCCTCTCCTTCCTCTCCTTCCTCTCTTCCTCTCTTTCCTCTCCTTCCTCTCTTCCTCTCTTCCTCTCTTCCTCTCTTCCTCTCTTTCCTCTCCTTCCTCTCTTCCTCTCTTTCCTCTCTTTCCTCTCTTTCCTCTCCTTCCTCTCTTTCCTCTCTTTCTCTCCTTCCTCTCTTTCCTCTCCTTCCTCTCTTTCCTCTCTTTCCTCTCTTCCTCTCTTTCCTCTCTTTCCTCTTCTTCCTCTCTTTCCTCTCCTTCCTCTCTTTCCTCTCTTTCCTCTCTTTCCTCTCTTCCTCTCTTTCCTCTCCTTCCACTCTTTCCTCTCCTTCCTCATCTTTCCCTCTCCTTCCACTCTTTCCTCTCCTTCCTCTCTTCCTCTTCTCTTCCTCTCTTTCCTCTCTTCCTCTCTTCCTCTCTTTCCTCTCTTTCCTCTCCTTCCTCTCTTTCCTCTCTTTCCTCTCTCTCTCTCTTTCCTCTCCTTCCTCTCTTTCCTCTCTTTCCCTCTCTTTCCTCTCCTTCCACTCTTTCCTCTCTTTCCTCTCTTTCCTCTCATTCTCTCTTTCCTCTCTTCCTCTCTCCTTCCACTCTTTCTCACTCCTCTC
>NC_133797.1:42279016-42296516 GCF_043250625.1 Sebastes fasciatus
TTCAGACAACCTGCTGGCTCATTAGAAATGCTTTAGATCACTTCATGACGACATAGAAATGATGAGAGCTGAATAGCTGAAACATGTAAAAAGTGACATGAACACAGAGAACAGATGGCAGCCAGACAAACTGTAAATACAGCACTGAATATTTTATGGTCCGCCTCCTGGGAGACGGGACGGAGACGAGGACAGACAGAGAGAGAGGATTCAGGGGGAGACAGTAAAGGGCTGTGGGTGTGGCAGTAAAAGGCGGTAATGAAGAGATGGAGACTTTCTTCTACAGACAGAAAGTTCTGATGTCTCACTGCAGATTAAAGTCTCTGACTCTTCTCTTATCTTAGTCTTGAAGCTAAAGCTGATCTCATCGTGTGTTCTGGCTCCTTGTTGAAAGACTAACTTGTCTAGTTGGAGCTCGTTCTGCTTCCCGTCTGTCTAACCAGTTTCCTCTGGCACCGATGAGGCTCTGCAAGTACGAGCATGCTACTGCTGCCGTTGTTCACAGCGGGGAGAGGCGTTACATGTCTGCTTTCATTTGTACTGCTCAGCATTCAGGCCAAAGACTCCCTCAGCGGTCTCACTAGACCAACAGACTCTCTGCTACACCTCTGCTGAGTCTTTAAAGTCAAATCAGTGTTTTAATGACTCTTTTGTTTTCCAGATATGTCTTCTTCCATCCAACTCTTCTGGAGTCTTCTACTACAGCTCATGAACTCTGCCTGCGAGCATGGATCTGGTGATTTGCTTTTTAGATTCTAGGTTACATATACATACACTCACCGGCCACTTTATTAGGTACACCTTGCTAGTACCGGGTGGTCTTCATCTGCTTCCAGGTTGGACGTGTTGTGCGTTCAGAGATGGTATTCTGCATACCTTGGTTGTAACGAGTGGTTATTTGAGTTCCTGTTGCCTTTCTATCATCTCCAACCACTCTGCCCATTCTCCTCTGACCTCTGACATCAACAAGGCATTTCCGTCCACACAACCCCCGCTCACTGGATATGTTCTCTTGTTGGGACCATTCTCTGTAAACCCTAGAGATGGTTGTGGTGTAAATCCCAGTAGATCAGCAGTTTAATACTCAGACCAGCCCGTCTGGCACCAACAACCATGCCACGTTCAAAGTCACTTAAATCCCCTTTCTTCCCCATTCTGATGCTCGGTTTGAACTTCAGCAAGTCGTCTTCACCACGTCTAGATGACGTAACGCATTGAGCTGCTGCCATGTGATTGGCTGATTAACTATTTGTGTTAACAAGCAATTGAACAGGTGTGCCTAATAAAGTGGCCGGTGAGTGTATATATACCACATATTACCTTAAAGTAGACAAATCCAATGTGTTAATAAGAGAGAGTTACAGTGAGCAAGCTAACCTGCTGACATATACATGTATGAATGTGTAAATCAATCAGAAATCGATCAGAGAAGAACTGCAGATAAACGTGTCCCGTCTTCATCTCATATTAGTATGTTGCATTCAGACTCACGTACAGCAGACAGTGATGCACTAAAGACAACACAAAGAGCTGCTTAAAGGTGGATGTGTTGCTACAGAGAACAGGCAGAAGAAGAAACAGGAACTTGGGATTCCAGTTTGATTTTACTAAACGCAGCTATTTTCCCCCCCCAGAGCTCTCTGAGGCAGCATCCTGCATGCTGCAGGGGTCCCATTGAAGTGAATGAGGCAACCTGCTTTGTTCTGCCGCAGTGCCTGAAAGTGTTGTTTCAGAGAGAGAGAGAGAGCGAGGCACTTGTTTCTAATCCTCCAGTCAGTGTAGATGACCTCACATAGATCCCTCTGTGGCACAGAGACGTGCAGTCAGAGATCAGAGATCAGAGATCAGACTGGACGGCTGCATGATGGAGAGATTTCTCTGTATCTTTGTTAAACCTTTCCAAAGATATTTCAATGTGTTTTTAAGATATGCATCAAAGTTTATAATATACAGGTATGACCTTTGCATGATGCCAGGTGTTCCCTCAGTGCTTACAGTAACATGACTGTATGTCTCACGTGTCTCCTGTAAACAGAAGCTGATCAAGGTGTCCTTCTCTGTTTACCTCTGTCTCTTCCTGTCCTCACCACAAACCCAGCAGCAGAAGAAAAAAAAACAGAAAATGCTGACTATGCAGGAAGGCAGTGACAAGCAGCGAGGCCCGTGATTGGCCGGTGAGCACCCCACCCATTTTATGGTCTCAGTGAGGAGGGATGCAGCTGACTCTGTACAGGAGGAGCAGCTCTCTGCAGCAGCAGCAGCTCTGCTGCAGGGGAGGACGATGCAGACTACGAGCTCCTATCCAGCTCTTATTTACACAGATAAACACTCACAAGACGTAACCGTTAACTGTTAACCCCCTGAGAGCCAACAGAAGCTACTGATATCATATGAAACTAGAAAACCTGATGAATCCATCGGTACCAACCATGTCATACTACCATGTTGGGAAGGAGGTTAAATAACACTTCAAAGTCTGGCTAAGTTTTAGCGAAGAAAAACTGTCATGTCCATTTCCAAAGGGGTCCCTTGACCTCTGACCTCCAGATCAGTGAATGTAAACGGGTTCTATGGGTACCCACGAGTCTCCCCTTTACAGACATGCCCACTTTATGATCATCACATATGGTGTGTCTGAATATTTCTGCATCCTGGGGTCCCTAAACAGTGATGAATTCCATAAATTGGGTCTCACTGTAAAGCTGAGACTCTGGTGGATCCAATGAGCCCAACTGGATTCATGTGTGATGATGTTAGTCCCCATAGGAGACATTTCATTGACCTCCCTGTATAAAATGACCTGTGGTGACCTCTAGGATAATCACAGCCTCATGAAACTTTACAGACACAAACTAGAGACCTAGAGCATTCAGAGGATGGATGGATCAGACTAGAGACCTAGAGCATTCAGAGGATGGATGGATCAAACTAGAGACCTAGAGCATTCAGAAGATGGATGGATCAGACTAGAGACCTAGAGCATTCAGAGGATGGATGGATCAAACTAGAGACCTAGAGCATTCAGAGGATGGATGGATCAAACTAGAGACCTAGAGCATTCAGAAGATGGATGGATCAAACTAGAGACGTAGAGCATTCAGAGGATGGATGGATCAGACTAGAGACCTAGAGCATTCAGAGGATGGATGGATCAGACTAGAGACCTAGAGCATTCAGAGGATGGATGGATCAAACTAGAGACCTAGAGCATTCAGAGGATGGATGGATCAAACTAGAGACCTAGAGCATTCTCAGACAGACGACCCGTCTCACCCTCCTCTCTCTCTGTGTTTCTAGGGGCCTTAATCAGCTGTCTGGACTTCATGGTCCTGATGAAGACACCTGGAAACAACCTTCAGACCAGGAGCTTCACTGGATGCTCACTTGGACATGTCATCACTGTCAGGAGACACATCTCCAGATATGTAAGTCTTTCAATACTAAAAAAACAACAACCTGACCACCCACACGAGTTAAAAAATGTAAATCAGACAGATGACGGAAGTGTCAGGTGGGAGATTACAAACCCTCACCTGTTGTACCCCCATGCCCAGAGGTTACCATGGTAACTAAACACCCATCAACATGACACATGAACCATGAGAGGGAGAGATGAGGAGAGACATGAATAAACTATAGTATCCTGTATATATAATCACTATTAGCAGTACAGATACAGTATTATTGCTCAGCAGGTATCTGACTTGGGATTGGTTGGTTTTGTATCAATAATAATAATAATAATAATATCATATATATATATATATATTGTATATATATATATATATACTATATATATATATATTGTATATATATACAATGCATTTACTTCAATTATCTTTCATACTTAAAACAGCTTTTAGTCCCATTCAGATCCTCATATTCAACAACCTTTTTTTATCATTCTTATAATTTTTCTGTGATTTCAGGACTTCTCTGATCTTAAATCTACGTCTTCTTGTTTTTCATTCTATTTGTTTTCAGGTTATGAACTCACATAATGTTATTTTATTATTATTCTCATCATTATTTTCATGTTATGTTGGTGTGGTTTGGGATGGGATGTTACTTTATTGATCGTTTTGTTCTTGAATTTATGTAATTTATTATTATTATTATTGTTATTATTATTATTACTATTATTATTATTTATGTACTTAAATGTTTGTTAACTTCTACGTTTTGTGCCCGAGGACCTCCTTGAAAAGGAGATGGTGCATCTCAAGAGGTTTATCCTCTAATACTTTTTGTTATTAATAATAATAATAATAATAATGATAATAATGATAATAATAATACTAATAATAATAATGATAATAATAATAATAATAATAATAATAATGATAATAATGATAATAATAATACTAATAATAATAATGATAATAATAATAATAATAATAATAATAATGATAATAATAATGATAATGATAATAATAATAATAATAATAATGATAATAATAATGATAATAATAATGATAATAATGATAATAATAATAATAATAATAATAATAATAATAATGATAATGATAATAATAATAATAATAATAATAATAATGATAATAATAATAATAATAATAATGATAATAATAATAATAATAATAATAATGATAATAATAATGATAATAATGATAATAATAATAATAATAATAATAATAATGATAATGATAATAATAATAATAATAATAATAATGATAATAATGATAATAATAATAATAATAATAATAATAATAATAATGATAATAATAATAATAATAATAATAATAATGATAATAATGATAATAATAATAATAATGATAATAATGATAATAATAATAATAATAATAATAATAATGATAATAATGATAATGATAATAATACTTTCTAATTACTTTTTTTATATTTTTGAAAAGAAAAAGGTCACATCTGAATAATCATATAATATTAACTATAGCTGTTATATTTAGTTAGTTCTTCTCTGATGAAATGAGTTTTCCAATGTGGCTAAAATGTAATGCATTGTATTTTGTATGAACTTCTTAGACTTCTGCACTTCATTCACCTCCATGATGCCACGCGTTGAACTGTCAACAAGTGCGCACACACACACACACACACACACACACACACACACACACACACACACACACACACACACACACGCATACACACATACACACACACACACACACACACACACACACACACACACACACACACACACACACACACACACACAGACACACGCACGCACACACACACACACACACACACACACACACACGCACACACACACACACACACACACACACACACCTGTACACTCCTGCTCCTCACCTTTCTTGAACTCCTCCAGCATGGCGTCCAGCTTGGTGTCGTTGAAGACGCAGTGCAGCGGGTGTTTGTAGAACTGGGTGATGGTCTTGAGGGGGGTGCAGTCGTCCGGGTCCACGAAGGCCAGGTCCTTCACGAACAGGACGTCCACGATGTTGGAGCGCTCGTTCTCGAACACCGGGATGCGCGTGTAGCCGCTCTGCATCATGTCCGACATGGTGTTGAAGTCCAGCACCAGGTCCGAGGCCAGCATGAAGCAGTCTCCGAGCGGAGTCAGGACGTCCTCCACGGTCTTGGTCCGGAGCTCCAGCGCGCCCTGGATGATGTTCAGCTCCTCTTTGACCAGGTCGTGGTACGGGTCCGTGACGCGCAGCATCTCCAGCAGCTTCTCTCGGGTGTAGAAGTTGGAGATCTCCTGGTTGAGGATGAGGTCCAGCAGCTTGCTGATGGGGTATGAGATGGGGAAGCTGAGGACCATCAGGAGCCTGGTGACCCAGATGGTTCTGGAGGCGATGGCCAGGCCGTGCCGCGACGCCACGGAGTGAGGCAGGATCTCTCCGATGAAGAAGATGCTGAAGGCGCAGAGCACCGTGGAGGTCCAGGTCATCCCCAGGATCTGACACATCCACACGGCCAGAGACGCGTTGATGATGGCGGTGCCGAGCAGCAGCGTGCACAACACGTAGTTCCCATGACGACGCACACACTCGATCTTGCGCGCGTAGTTCTGCTCCTGGTCGGTTCCGCTGTTCTGCAGGACCTGCAGCTCCACCGGGTCCAGAGCCAGCAGGCTCAGGTTCAGCCCGCTGAACAGAGCCGACAGTGCCAGCAGCAAGACGGAGACCAGGACCTGCAGCCAGAGCTCCGGTTCCGCGGTCCGCTCCACCACGGACACCCAGAAGTCCCGGGTCCGGTAGTGGGCCCACTTGGACCCGTCGAAGGCGCACATGGAGTAGTACTTGATCCGCTCTCCTCTGCGGAGCTCCTTGGCCAGCAGCTCCACCAGAACCGAGTTCTGACTGGACGCGGACCTGAAGGAACCCAGAACCTCGATGTCGGACGTCCGTGCGTCCTTGTCCATGCACATGTTCCGCTTCGGGTGGACCTGTCCCTCCCGACCCGGACTCGGCTCCTCGATGAAGGCGACCCAGGGCGCGGCGGTGTTGGCCCGGGTCGCTGCGGTCCGGTTGAGTCTCTGCGGGGAGCTGGAGGAGTAGTAGACCCGCAGCATGAACCGGGTCCCCTCCGTGGCTCTCAGAACCCCGTCCGACACCGACAGATCCGATCCGGTCTCCTCCGGACGGAACCCCAGCAAGCCGTGCGCCGGGACCGGCAGCAGAGAGGCGGACAGAGAGAGGACCAGCAGGAGACCGGAGGACGGAGACAGAGGATGAGGAGGCGGATGGTGGTGATGATGAGGGGCTCCGGTTCCGGACCGCGCGGCCGCATCCTCCGCAGACATGATGCTGATGCTGATGCGGTCTGAGCAGCTCGCTCAGTCCGGAGCTCTGCAGGGTCACGTGGCGCTGCGTGGTTCCGGTCCATGTGGGAGAAGGAGGCGGTGATCATGATGATGATGATGATGATGATGATGGTGATGATGATGATGATGATGATGATGATCATGATGATGATGATGATGGTGATGGTGATGATGATGGTGATGATGATGATGATGGTGGTGATGGTGATCATGATGATGGTGATGATGATGATGATGGTGGTGATGGTGATCATGATGATGATGATGATGATGGTGATGATGATGATGATGATGGTGATGGTGATGATGATGATGGTGATGGTGATGATGATGGTGATGATGATGATGATGGTGGTGATGGTGATCATGATGATGATGATGGTGATGGTGATGATGATGATGATGATGATGGTGATGGTGATGATGATGGTGGTGATGATGGTGATGATGATGATGGTGATGGTGATGATGATGATGATGATGATGATGATGATGGTGATGATGATGATGATGATGATGGTGAGGATGATGGTGGTGATGATGATGATGGTGAGGATGATGATGATGATGGTGATGATGGTGATGGTGATGATGGTGAGGATGATGATGATGATGGTGATGATGGTGATGATGATGATGGTGATGATGATGATGATGATGATGGTGAGGATGATGATGGTGGTGATGATGATGATGATGATGATGGTGAGGATGATGATGGTGGTGATGATGATGATGGTGATGATGGTGAGGATGATGGTGATGATGGTGATGATGGTGATGATGATGATGATGAGGATGATGAAGATGATGGTGATAATGATGATGAGGATGAGGATGAGGATGAGGATGGTGATGATGATGATGATGATGATGATGATGATGGTGATGATGATGGTGATGATGAGGATGATGGTGGTGGTGCTGCTGATGAGGATGAGGATGATGATGATGATGGTGATGGTGATGATGATGGTGATGATGGTGATAATGATGATGATGGTGAGGATGAGGACAGTGATGATGATGATGGTGATGAGGATGAGGATGAGGATGAGGATGAGGATGAGGATGATGAGGTTCTGGTGCACCGACAGAGAGATGCGCGCTCCACTGGGCCGTGACGTCACTTTCCAATAATAGAGTATTCTCTTTATCTGTTTCTATTGGTCACCTTTAAAGCATCTGACTGGTCCATAGGCTATTATAATAATAATAATAATAATCATAATAATCATAGCGGGCTGCACGGTGGTGCAGTGGTTAGCACTGGCGCCTCACAGCTAGAGGGTTGCAGGTTCGAATCCGGCTTGGGACCCTTCTGTGTGGAGTTTGCATGTTCTCCCCGTGTTAGCGTGGGTTTTCTCCGGGTACTCCGGTTTCCTCCCACAGTCCAAAGACATGCAGGTTAGGTTAATTGTGGACTCTAAATTGCCCGTAGGTGTGAGTGTGAGCGTGAATGGTTGTCTGTCTCTATGTGTCAGCCCTGCGATGGACTGGCGACCTGTCCAGGGTGTACCCTGCCTTCGCCCAATGTCGGCTGGGATCGGCTCCAGCCCCCCGCGACCCCTACCGGGATAAGCGGTTGCAGATGGATGGATGGATGGATAATAATCATAGCAATTACAGCCTATTACTAATGAATGAATGAATGAATGAATGAAAGACTTTATTTCGAACATAAAAATAAATAAAAACAGATACAAAACCAGAGTAATAGTGTCTGAAAAGGAGTAGGTAGAAGTAAAACGTATATATCCCTACCCCTTCCTCACTTCTCCTCTAATAAATCATCATAGAATGATAATATAATATAATATAATATAATATATAAACTATCCCAGATTTATTTACATCCCAAATTAAATATATGAACAGCATCCCAAGTTTATTTACAACCCACATATCCATCCAGAGGTAAAGAGTAGATATAAACCAACCCTTATCACAACTCCTCCTCAACCATATACCTCCCAAAATACATCTTAATACTAAGATAATAATAGTAATACTACTAAAGTGTATTGATCATCTATATTATTCATCTCTTATTTCTAAAGTAAAGGAAACAAATCACTGACTCTCTGATTGTCAAACTGTAATTAGCTTCATCAGGTTTATAAGTTGTAACTAATGGATTTATCAATGACTACAGTAATCAATAATAAAGAGACCTTTTGGGTTGCCAGGTTGAGTAAATCCTTTCGGCTGGTGTTTGGTGATCTCCGGCATGTCACTATAATCAGGACCTCTTCAATCATCTTCTTCTGTTGTTGTTGTTGTTCTTCTTCTTCTTCTTCTGTTTGACCTACAGTATAATAGCTCCGGGAAAAGTGTTTATTTTAAGCCATTTATTAACAATTTATTCACATTTACAACTGCTGACTTTGTGGATTATTGTAAAATAAACTTTGATGAATGACCTACTTACCTTTATACTGTAACTACACAGATGATGCTGTGTTAAACAGTGGGACACTCATCAAGTATTGTTAAACGGGTTGGTTACATTAAAGACGCAACCCGGTCTCACGGGAAGGCGTATAAATACCACCACATTACAGACATCCTGTGTGTCATGAGCATTTTAGCCTTTTTAAGTGTCATTTGGACGTCATGCAAACGTCCGCGGTTAGGTTTACGCAAGTAAACCATTTAGTTAGGTTTAGGAAAAACATCATTATTGAGCTTGAAATAAGTACATAAACTAAATAAAATACATACGGAAACAACGTAACCCAACTACGGAAATCACGTCACAAACGTCAATAAAAACAATCGTCATCTGAAAAATGTCACTAACTTACAAAACCGAGAGAAGAGCAGGAGTCTAGAGAAGAGGAGGAGTCTAGAGAAGGGGAGGAGTCTAGAGAAGGGGAGTCTAGAGAAGGGGAGGGGTCTAGAGAAGAGGAGGAGTCTAGAGAAGGGGAGGGGTCTAGAGAAGAGGAGGAGTCTAGAGAAGGGGAGGGGTCTAGAGAAGAGGAGGAGTCTAGAGAAGGGGAGGGGTCTGGAGAAGGGGAGGAGTCTAGAGAAGGGGAGTCTAGAGAAGGGGAGGGGTCTAGAGAAGAGGAGGAGTCTAGAGAAGAGGAGGGGTCTAGAGAAGGGGAGGGGTCTAGAGAAGAGGAGGGGTCTAGAGAAGAGGAGGAGTCTAGAGAAGGGGAGGGGTCTAGAGAAGGGGAGGGGTCTAGAGAAGAGGAGGAGTCTAGAGAAGGGGAGGGGTCTAGAGAAGGGGAGGGGTCTAGAGAAGAGGAGGAGTCTAGAGAAGGGGAGGGGTCTAGAGAAGAGGAGGAGTCTAGAGAAGAGGAGGAGTCTAGAGAAGAGGAGTCTGGAGAAGGGGAGGGGTCTAGAGAAGAGGAGGAGTCTAGAGAAGAGGAGGGGTCTAGAGAAGGGGAGGGGTCTAGAGAAGAGGAGGGGTCTAGAGAAGAGGAGGAGTCTAGAGAAGGGGAGGGGTCTAGAGAAGAGGAGGAGTCTAGAGAAGAGGAGGAGTCTAGAGAAGGGGAGGGGTCTAGAGAAGGGGAGGGGTCTAGAGAAGAGGAGGAGTCTAGAGAAGGGGAGGGGTCTAGAGAAGGGGAGGGGTCTAGAGAAGAGGAGGAGTCTAGAGAAGAGGAGGAGTCTAGAGAAGAGGAGTCTAGAGAAGGGGAGGGGTCTAGAGAAGAGGAGTCTAGAGAAGAGGAGGGGTCTAGAGAAGAGGAGGAGTCTAGAGAAGGGGAGGGGTCTAGAGAAGAGGAGGAGTCTAGAGAAGAGGAGGAGTCTAGAGAAGAGGAGGAGTCTAGAGAAGGGGAGGGGTCTAGAGAAGAGGAGGAGTCTAGAGAAGAGGAGGAGTCTAGAGAAGGGGAGGGGTCTAGAGAAGAGGAGGAGTCTAGAGAAGAGGAGTCTAGAGAAGAGGAGGAGTCTAGAGAAGAGGAGGAGTCTAGAGAAGGGGAGGGGTCTAGAGAAGGGGAGGAGTCTAGAGAAGAGGAGGAGTCTAGAGAAGGGGAGGAGTCTAGAGAAGGGGAGGGGTCTAGAGAAGGGGAGGCGATATGAAGGCTGGGTGTGTTCTGTTCAGATCCCTTTGTTTGAGACCAAGTTGTTCACAATGATTTTGATAATTTGTTTCAGACAACATATGGTTTATATTCTTTGAGTTATATCAATATATTCTCTCTTGATTTAATGTGTGTATCCACCTCCTTAATAGATCCTGGTACTGTTCTGGAGCGGTGTGATATAGGCCACTTACCTGTGAGCTAAAGTCAGATTGAGTCATGGTACGTGTCCTCAGGGGCGTTTTTTATCGCGAGCGGACGCGACGCTTCCCAAAATTGGATGCTTGGTGTGCTGTCCCTAGAAACAAGGCACTCGGCTCCTGATTGGACGAACGCTTTCCCACCGTTGGCTGCTGCTCCCAGCTTTCAAACCGGAACCAGTATGGAGGCTCGTTTGGAAACTTTCTTCTCTTATTTCACGAAAATAGTTCACTG
The DNA here is from genome assembly GCF_043250625.1 of Sebastes fasciatus. Classification (NCBI taxonomy): domain Eukaryota; kingdom Metazoa; phylum Chordata; class Actinopteri; order Perciformes; family Sebastidae; genus Sebastes; species Sebastes fasciatus. Next base: position 42,290,270 of record NC_133797.1, read on the forward strand.
AGATGTGTTTCTGAAAACATTTGAGGCGAGAAATAAGCCACGCTGTTGCTGAATCTGTCTTTATTTTGGATCGACAATGTTTATTTTAAAAGATTATCGGGAGTTTCGAGAGGCGGCGAGTCGCGTCGGACGCCCGGGATTTGCATAAAGTAGCGGAGCCCTCAACTTCATGCAAATAAGGAGCGGGCGTCGTGACGCCTAGTCTCTCCAATCGCGACGCCACGCTACCAGAATACATTGCGCGGCTGCTTACATAGACAATGAATGGAGAGCGTGGAAAGCACGGAGCCTGTGGACACTTACCGTAAGGAAGGCAATGTGTTAATTTTGAGAAGAAAGTGATTGTATATTTTGTTAAATTGTATTAACTTATGTTTGTTATAATTAGATTCCGGATGGAGAATGTTAGTATTTGATGCATTAATAACGTAAGATGACTACATACCTCTTATTCTTTTATTTCTAATCGTGGTAACCATGGTAATATATTGAATTCATTTGTTTATTGTGCAGAAAAATCATCAACATCGATCTCTTCATCCCTTATCCACCCCTCAACCTCCACCCATCATCCTCCCTGAATAAATGGTTAACTGGCTCTCGGATTCTGGTGTTTAATGTATTCCCAGCTAGAAGTTCTATGGTCCAGCGTTAACACTCTCAAACAAGGCAACAATAATCTAATTTAGGCCTAGATTATTAAGTCTTTTTTTTCACAATTATTATTATCATTATTATTAGTAGTCTTCCAAGCATAGAACAACCCCACATGACAGTGTTAGGTGGACCTATAGATGGTGATATCGCCCCAGTAACAGAACTTCAGCTCCAATGTGTTGGTCCAGTCTGAGAGACGGAGAGGAAATGACACAAAGTTGTTTTGACACAGTGGTTCTCAATCTCTTAAAATAAATGAATGTGTAGATTGTGAGATCCCCAATTTCAGCTTTTATGCCTTGACTTCCTCTTGTATGGTAAAACCACAGTACTACGGCTATTTTGCATACAGTTCTATTAATGTCAATAGCTAGAGAAGCGTGTTAAATATGGCATTTGTCATAATATTCAAATCAAATCAAATCAAATCAATTTATTTTTGTATAGCGTCAAATCACAACAGAAGTTATCTCAAGACGCGTTATATATAGAGCAGGTCTATGACCGTACACCAGAGTTTAGAGACCCAACAGGATCCACCAAGCGCACTGAGGCCAGGAACAACTCCCCGATTACTGGGAAGAAACCTGGAGCAGAACCGGGCGCAGGGCGGGCGGCCATCTGCCGAGACCGGCTGGGGGGATAGATAGATAGAGTGAGTGAGTGAGTGAGTGAGTGAGTGAGTGAGTGAGTGAGTGAGTGAGTGAGTGAGTGAGTGAGAGAGAGAGAGAGAGAAGCAGCCACAATAGCAGTCTAGCAGCTGTAATAACTAATACAAGTAGGACTGATAACACAAAACCAATAGTGGTGGATGGAAAGAGTGATAATACAACTATCGGAAAGCCAGCACTGTCCAGCATCTCTCCTCAGTACGTCCATGTGTGTTGGTGTGGGACGTCCCTGTGATCGATGCCCGTGCATTGGTTCCTGCAGCATCAGCATGCTTGCTGGGAGCTCTTGATGTCTTTGGCAGTGATTGAGAAGTGTTATTCTCCAGGCTGCCACTTTGTCACTAGGTGTTGGAAATCCCTCGTTAGCATTGGTAGTCCCTCGTACAGACGTAGTTAATTAGGGATGGTAGCAGTTGGTGTCAAGCAGGCACCGACGCGGCAGCAGATGCAGCCACAATACCGGAGACCACCAAGATCCAGGTGAAACCCTGCTCCAAGTGTACCCATGCTCCAGGTATGACCTCACTCCAGGTGTGACCCCGCTCCACGGTTAGCTGCGAGACAAGGAGGCACAAGGACTCCCGGGAAGGAATGAAGTTAGTAACAACATGGACATGGGACATGAGTATATCCAGAAGGAGAGGGGAGCTCAGTGTGTCATAGGAAGTCCCCCGGCAGTCTATGCCTATAGCAGCTTAAGTATAAGCGTTATCAAAGAGGAAAGTCTTTAGCCTACTCTTAAATGTAGAGACGGTGTCTGCCTCCCGGACTGAAACTGGGAGCTGGTTCCAGAGAAGAGGAGCTTGATAGCTGAAGGCTCTGGCTCCCATTCTACTTTTGGAGACTCTAGGAACCTCAAGTAACCCTGCATTCTGTGAGCGCAGTGCTCTAGTGGGGTAGTAGGGTACTATGAGCTCCTGCTGCATTCTGGGAGCTCTAGTGGGGTAGTAGGGTACTATGAGCTCCTGCTGCATTCTGGGAGCTCTAGTGGGGTAGTAGGGTACTATGAGCTCCTGCTGCATTCTGGGAGCTCTAGTGGGGTAGTAGGGTACTATGAGCTCTTTAAGATATGATGGGGCCTGACCGTTTAGCGCTTTGTAGGTGAGGAGGACGATTTTAAAATCTATTCTGGATTTTACAGGCAGCCAGTGCAGAGAAGCTAATACAGGCGTAATATGATCTCTTTTTCTAGTTCTAGTCAGTACACGTGCTGCAGCATTCTGGATCAACTGGAGAGTCTTAAGAGACTTATTGGAGCAGCCTGATAATAAGGAATTGCAGTAATCGAGTCTAGAGGTAACAGTTTTGACACAGGATGTGCCTGATCTTTGCGATGTTACGTAGATGAAAGAAGGCAGTCCGTGAGGTTTGTTTTATGTGAGAGTTAAAGGACATATCCTGATCGAAGACAACTCCCAGATTCCTTACGGTGGTGCTGGAGGCCAGGGCAATGCCATCTAAAGTAACTATATCATTAGATAATTTGTTTCGGAGGTGCTCAGGGCCAAGTACAATAACTTCAGTTTTGTCTGAGTTTAACATCAGGAAGTTGCAGGTCATCCAGGTTTTTATGTCCTTAAGGCATGCTTGAAGTTTAGTTAACTGGTTTGTTTCATCTGGCTTGATTGATAGATATAATTGGGTATCATCTGCATAACAATGAAAGTTTATGGAGTGTTTTCTAATAACATTGCCTAAGGGAAGCATATATAAGGTAAATAGAATTGGTCCAAGTACAGAACCCTGTGGAACTCCGTGACTAACTTTGGCGTACATGGAGGACTCATCGTTGACATGTACAAACTGAGATCGATCTGATAAATAGGACTTAAACCAACTTAGTGCAGTTCCTTTAATGCCAATTAAATGTTCCAGTCTTTGTAATAGGATGTCATGGTCAATGGTGTCGAAAGCAGCACTGAGATCTAGCAAGACAAGTACAGAGACAAGTCCTTTGTCCGATGCCATTAGAAGGTCATTTGTAATTTTCACTAGTGCTGTCTCTGTGCTATGGTGCACTCTAAATCCTGACTGATAATCTTCGAATAAATGATTGTTCTGTAGAAAGTCACACAGCTGACTGGCAACTACTTTCTCGAGTATTTCGGAGGTAAAGGGAAGGTTAGATATAGGTCTATAGTTGGCTAGGACCTCTGGATCAAGAGTGGGCTTTTTAAGAAGAGGTTTAATTACAGCTACTTTAAAGGACTGTGGTACATAGCCTGTTAGTAAAGACACATTGATCATATCCAGTAAAGAGGTGCTAACTAGAGGTAAAACTTCTTTAAGCAGTCTAGTTGGAATAGGGTCTAGGAGACAGGTAGATGATTTAGATGAGGAGATCAGTGAGGTTAATTTGTGGAGATCGATAGGAGAAAAGCAGTCTAAATATATATCAGGTTGTACAGCTGTTTCTAAGGTTCCTAAGTTTGAGGATAAATTGGTACCAGACCAACAGTACACTAAAGTATGTGCAGGAGTGTCCACATACTTTAGTGCCACACAGAGTACTTCTAGTCCAGGGGTCAGCAACCTTTAAGAGCACTTTTAGGCAAAGAAAAAAAAAATTCTGTCTGGAGCCGCAAAACATGTGATCATTGTGATGAAGGAAACAAAGTTTATAGTCTAAGTATATAGTATATCAGTCTAATGCAGTGAGGGCCAAAGAGACAATGGACTACGCAGTATTAGGGCCACATTGAGGGAAAAAACATCTGAGATTTACACAATAAAGTCAGAATATTAGGAGAGTAAATTCATAACTTTATGATAAAAAAGTCGTAATATGAGAATAAATTCATAACTTTATGATAAAAAAGTCGTAATATTACGAGAATAAAGTCATAACTTTACGAGAAAAAAAAATCATAATATGAGAATAAATTCATAACTTTATGATAAAAAAGTTGTAATATTATGAGAATATTTTTTTTCCTCAATGTGGCCCTATTACTCCGACATACCGTCGTACCATAAACCTACAACAATGATAAATAAAAATGAAAATGTAAACAAAAAACAGTTATTCATTTCCATTCACTTCTGTATAAATCCACAGAGAGCTGCTGGAGAGGAGCTGAAGAGCTGCAGGTTGCTGACCCCTGGTCTATAAGGGAAACAAGAACAAGTCAAAGTGTTTCATCTCCATCTTAAAGGAGGTAACAGAGTCCCAGATGTGAACCAGATGAGCACCGATATGGGAGACTTTGACTTGATGTATCAGACAATATGTTGTAAAACAATCAATCAAAACTAATTTAAACTACAAACTGCAGATTATTCAGTGATCTGCAGTTCAATGATTGTCCACATGGTGGCAGCAGTGTGAAGGCTATCAGACATCAGACAATAACAAGACACTCAAACATGCAGCTGTTAGTAATATAAAAACTATAGTGGTTGGTGTTATTCTAATATCAAAGTAAATGCTTCATTTGTTCTTTGTAATCAGCTCTTCTTTATAATCTTCTTATTTTCTGTCTGTGTTCCTCTTGTCAAGTTTTCTTTTAGTCTTAATTCTTATTTGTGTAATGATGAGCTGAACACTGAGAGACACAAAACAAACTCATTACAAACTAACGTCTGCTGCTCATCTTATAGAGGAATCCACATTTGTGTCCACAGACTTTGCTTTCAAGCCCCAAATTCTCATGACATTGTCAACATTGATTCTACTATATATTATATATAGAGTATATATTATACTCTATATACTTTCATGAGCTTGGAATGAGTTCCAGATTATTATTAATATTATTATTGTTCCTGTTATTATTTATAGAAGATGAATATCTAATACCTGTAAATTTAAGGTTATCAATTATCAATATTTCAGTCTGGGGATAAGATAAGATAAAGTAAGACAAACCTTTATTAATCCTGAAGAAAATTCTTGTGCCAGAGATTGCTAAAAAATACAACAAGTTCATGTGTATAAAATAAAAAGTACTATTTCTAGCACCAGTGCCTAAAAGAATAACAATTAAGTAAGATACATTTAGTAAAATGAGCAAATAAGATAAGTAAAATAAAAAAGGTAAAGTAAGCTAAAAAGCAGAAAAAGAAGTAATATTGCACACAATAAACTAAAAATGGAAAAAGTAGTATTGCACATGATATTGATATTATTGCTGCATATCTAGATGGGATCCCACATGTTTCAACCCAGCTCACCCAGACCTAACCCCGAGGTCTAGTGGCTCTATTGAGGGTTATGCATGAATGTTACCAGACTTTATACTGTAGGGTTCTGTTGGAGAGTCCTGGGACAGGCCGCCTGCAGCCTGCAGACTGCAGCCGCCTGCAGCCTGCTGCTCCTCTGTGCTGCTGCTTGCTGATCCCTGGCTGCAGACTTCAGCCGCCTGCAGCCTGCTGCTCCTCTGTGCTGCTGCTTGCTGATCCCTGGCTGCAGACTGCAGCCGCCTGCAGCCTGCTGCTCCTCTGTGCTGCTGCTTGCTGATCCCTGGCTGCAGACTGCAGCCGCCTGCAGCCTGCTGCTCCTCTGTGCTGCTGCTTGATGATCCCTGGCTGCAGCCTGCAGCCTGCTGCTGCTGGGCGGAGCTCCGGATCCGGATCTGTTGGTTGCAGCATGTTTAGCTTCACATTAACAGCGTTTGTCTCCAACCGTCCGACTTCACTTCCACCAGGTGACTGCTGCCGTGCAGGTAACTGCGTGAAAACAACGGAAAAACGCGCAGTTTAACGCAGAAACAGCAGTTTTTACGCGCCACGTGGCCGATTATTGATTATTGATCCGCTGCTGTAGAGTCAGAGAGCTGGAGAGCTGAGAGGAGTTCAGAGCTGATCAGAGATCCACAATACCGGTCAATATTTACACAAGCAGGTTAGTGATTAACTGTCCTCCGGTACAGCAGCTGCACAGAGACACAGAGACACAGACACAGACACTCTGTGCTCCA